>NC_041391.1:556613822-556619042 GCF_002162155.2 Triticum dicoccoides | reverse complement strand
TACTTTCCTCAACCAGCAATGGAACTCCCTCATACGCCTTCTAATGGGCCGGCCCATGCTACATCGATGGAGCAAGAGTGTGCGCCTGTTTGCGCACTTATAACGGGCACCGCATAAGATTTGTCGTGACCTCCTCCCAATGCCTTCTTGTTCGGCAACCGGTGCTTGTTCATGACAACACTTGGGCTGGCCCGCTAGGATCATCACTCGGCTCTGCTCGCCCCGCTTGTCGGCCACCTCGCTCACTAGCTCACCGTTAAAAAAACTGTTGGTGTTCATTCTGGAATAAAAGAGGCACCCAATTTTCTACAAAAACAAAATTTTAAAAATTGTTAAATTTCTCAAAATACATTTTTATGCGGGTTTTAAAAATGATCATAATTTTTTTTTTAAAAACTTGAGTTTGATAAATTTTCAAAAAATTGGAATAACTTCATAAATATTTAAAAAGTTTTGTATTTGAAAGAAGTTCATGAATTTGAAAGAAGTTCAAGAATTTTGGAAAAGGGAATAAATATGAAAAGGTTCAAGTACTTGGGAAATGTTCGTTAAATTTTGTAAATTCAAGAATATGGAAGAAGTGCATGATTTAAAAAAACACAAAAATTGAAAATAGTTCAGAAATGTCAAAAAGTTTGTGGATTTGATAAAAAAATCATGCATTTGAAAGAAAAACAAAATAAGAAATGAAACAATGAAAGAAAAAAAAAGTGGGCTAAAAATAGTATGGAAAAAACCCAGAACATAATGTTCATTAAGTTTGAAATATATACTTTTTTGTATAAAAATGTTCGTAAATTTGAAGAAAGTTTGTTAGTTTGAAAAAGTTCACAAATTTGGAATAAATTAATGAATTTTAAAAATGTTTCTGACTTTTTAAAAAGTTCATGAATTTGAAGGGAATTCATGGATTTTAAAAAAAATCAGAATTCGGAAATGTTCATATATTTGAAAGAAGTTCAAGAATTTGAGGAATGTTCATTAAGTTTTAGAAATTCCCAACTTTATAAAATACGTAAAATTTGAAAATTTTCACAAATTTGAAAATTCACGATTTTGATTTTTTTTATGCATTTGAAAGAAAAACAAAAGGAAAAAAATGAAAAGAGAAAGAAGAAAACCGGGCCAAAAAACCAGTATCGAAAAAACCAAGACCGGAAGCTTCCCAAAACTGTTTGAGAGTTTCATAGAAACATGTTTGCGTAGATGGGCCAGTCAACTAAATCTAGGAAAGGCAACCGGCGCTAAATAGGATTTCACGTCTTATGCATAATAAGGTAACTCATATTTTTACCCATGTCTGTCTAGTTTCTTTTAGACAACCCGTTGTTTGTCTTTTTTTTTTTTTTGAGTCTCGGTGTTTGTCTACTAACACTGGCTAGATGTCTGTGGGCAGCCTTGGGGCCTCGGTACCATTGCCACAGTCTTCATCATCCACTTCACCCAACATCCATACGCTTCGTTCGACATTTGCTGTACATCACCCTCTCATGGCTCCGATCAGGAACGTCGGACGCACAATACTCTGCACCTGCGACACCACCGAGGTGCTTGGGCTTGTGGAACCCGAAGCTCTATATGCCCAGCCCGGTCACCCAGCTTGAGCTGCCATGCTCGCCAAACCAGTCGTTGTTGTATTTGTGTTTCTGTTGTCTCTCCGATGTCTTAGTTGATGGACTGCAGCTATAATAAGTTGTTGCTACTGCATTTATTTTTAGTTCTCGCGATTTCATTTTCCGAGCATGCTTTGCATCCTGTATGGATTCTTTGGTTTCTTTATAGACGTGAATATGGCGCGTTCGTTCGCTCACAGGCATCCATGGCACGTACAACCGTACACGTCGACAGGATCAACCCAACGTCTGACGTCGTGCGCGCGAGTACCTTGCCCAGCGGAACTGGTCAACTCATCGTATCCTTGGTCGGTCGCTTCCTTTCTTTCAGGAGAAGAAAGAAAGGCGATCTCGCCTCCGCCGCCAGGGCGCCTTACTCCGCCGCCGTCCTCCGGCGGCTCCCCTCCGCCGAAGACCTCGGTTGTCGGTGGTGAGGGGAGTCGCCGGATCCATGCGTGTGGTTTGTTTTAGGCATTAGTTTCTTAGGGTTTTGGGTTGTTTATCGTCATGGCTTCGGCGATGGTGATGACGACGCCGACTAATAAATCTTCAGATCCTTCCTCAATGAGGCGATCCGTTTTTGGGGTGGATTTGGAAACCAGATTGTTCAAGCAAGGATGGCGCGGCGGCGGCGGCATCCTTGTGGTGGACCTTTGTCCTCGGGCTCCGCCGCTGCGACGACGTTTGCTCCAGCGTCGACGCGGAGTTTGGGAGGTAGTCCAGGAGCGGATGCAGACTGTGGTCTGCATCGACGGCATCTGGAAGATGGTGGATCTGGGTTCGTGGTTTGTGGTAGGTAGGTATGGTTTTCTTCTCCAACATCTTAGTTGCGCAGGGGTGCCAGATCTGGAGTTCGATGGCGTGTCCGGGGTGTTGCCCCGGTCTGATTCGTTCAACGGCAATGGCTTCGCCTTTATTGGCGAGCCACCTTGGAGGTCCGCAAAGCTGCATATTAGCGATGGAGCCGCGTCGAGCTCGGGTGTGAAGGTGATCCGTCATTTTCTCCTTTGGTGGCTGTTATGGTGGTGCCAGAGGCAGGTGACGGACGTTGGTGTCAAGCTCAGAGGATTCTTCAGTCTTGTTTGTAATTTTACTTCTTGGCTGGTGCTCCTATGTGCAAAGGCTAGTGTTCTGCTGTCTTTTCAGTATTGTCAGGTCGGTATGTACGTGGCTTGTAATATGATCCTTATGATATAAATGAGACACGTATTACCATGCAAAAAAAAGAGTACCTTGCCCAGCGCGGGGAGCGTGAGCGCATGATGGCGCGCGAGTGTGACCAAGTCGAGTCCCTCTCATGAAGAGAAGAAAAATTATCCGTATGTATATTAGGCGTACATTGAACATGCAGGCTTTGTTTGGTTAATCCTCTCCCCAAAAGGATTAGAGGGGATTGGCAAGGATTGGTTTGTATTTGGATTTAGAAGAGGTTTAAATCCCCCTCAAACCTTTTCAATCTACTCGGATTCATATGCAACCGAACAAGGCTGTAAGGGTTGTCGTGATAAGGGGAAAAAGTTGCCATGCATTAATCGATTTATTTGCCATCACATAAAGTTTGGTTTGTTAGTTGAGCGAACGTGCTAATAAAAAAAGATGAAGGTAATATCACCAGTGATGCTTAAACTTGTCACTGATGTTCACTTTAGTGCCTAAACTTGAAAAATATGTTGAACTGGTTCTAAAACTCAGCACCAGCGTGTAAATACGGTGTTAATCTCATCCGTTGACATATAATGTGTTGATGTGACACCATATTTTAATTAGCATGTGTACCATATTTTAATTAGCATGCACACATGGCATGAGACCCACTAAATTCACCCGCAAAAAAAATGAGACCCACTAAATTGAATAAGGACTTTTACTTTTTTTTAACATCAGTACAGACACAAGCGCTCATATACACGCGCATACACTCATCCCTATGGACGCACACACGCACACCCTACCCCTATGAGCACCTCCAAAAGACTGAGCCGGCATATCATCTTGAAATTTACGAAGTCGCCGTAGGCACCTCGTCATCGACGGGAACGTCTCCTCCCACTGAATGCGCATCGCCGGAAATCCTGAAATAAATCCAGGAATAAATACGAGCACCAGAATTTGAACCCAGGTGGACTGGGGATACCACAGTCCCTCTAACCATCCAACCACAGGTTGGTTCGTAATAAGGACTTTTACTTGGGACGTCGCTATAGCGAACAACCTGCCGTATCCATAGAGCCATTCGTATTTTCATGTCCAGGAATGACAACGAAATTTGATATTTTATTTAGGAACCCGTTCGTGGGTTTCACATGGCGTGCAGTCCGTGCAGCCCACTTGCACATGTTAGCTTCTTTTTTAGAAATTTGTAAGAAGTTTGTAAATTATAAATGCAGTAATGAAAGTAAATTAAAATATTTGTGTGTCATAAACATGATACGTGCAAATAAAATAACTTATTTAAAAAACATACATGTAATTTTTAAAAGTATTTACTTATATACATGTGGATCATATTTAAAACATTTAGTAAATACAAAAGTATAAATTGTAGTAAATGTAAAAAATATAGCTCATGGATTATATTTAAATTATACAAAATTATAAAGACAGACATTTTTATTAATATTCACTTGTTATAACTTTCACTCATGGCATATATTGTTAATTTCTCTATGATGGAAATATAGCCAGATGTATATATTTGTAAAAACAATTTAAATTTTAAGTTTTGCATAATTATGAATATTTTTAGATTACACAGTTTCATAAAAAATAAACTTATGAACTATAAAAATGTGCATATGAATATTAACTTCTACAATAATATTTATGAATTAATCTTGGAAAACATTTGTAGTATTCTAACGTATAAATATTTCTAAAATCATAAATACTATTTTATTTATATGATTTTTCCAAAAATAATACATCAATACTTTTTAAAACTACTTGAACATTTTGCTAAATAATTTACTTTTTTGTCTATATAATCTCTACTCCTAATGGACGAATTGGTTGAATAGTCCCCCCCCCCCACTTTCAACCGGTTTATTTTCAACCGGTTTATTTTCAACCGGTTTTTCTTCGTCCCACCTCCCACCAGCCCCTCCCACCGGTTTTTCTCTTTTCTCGTCTGACCGGCAATACCCAACGTATTTATGGTAATCAATCATAATTAATCCACGTATATTAATTATCAATCCAGGTATGGTAAGGTCATAACTCAGGAAATTTTGAATATGGCAATTATATGGTAATAAATTTAAATTACCCCAAAGGCTATCAATCCAGATATGGTAAGGCCATAACTCGGGAAATATCGAATATGATAATAAATTTAAATTACCACTAGGTATGGTAAGGCTATCCACGTATAGTAATAAATCATATAGTAATAAATCATAATTAATCCACGTATAGTAATAAATCAATCCAGGTATGTTAAGGTCATAACTCAGGAAATTTTGAATATGGTAATAAATTTAAATTACCCCAAAGGCTATCAATCCAGGTATGGTAAGGCCAAAAATCGGGAAATATCGAATATGGTAATAAATTTAAATTACCCCAAAGGCTACCAATCCAGGTATGGTAAGGCCATAACTCGGGAAAT
>NC_041391.1:556589260-556613249 GCF_002162155.2 Triticum dicoccoides | reverse complement strand
AGGCGAACGCGATCGCAATCGTGACGTGTATATATATACAAGGACGTACTACGTGCACAAGGGCCTGCAAGCAAACCCCAGTGCTCCTGATCACCATGCATTTCTTCCAGGTCGTCATGGCGTGGATGTTCCCGTGCGCCGTGTGGGCGACGATGGCGCCGGCCGTGGCGACGGCAGCGACCACGGACGGCGCTTCGAGCGTTGAGCAGGGCAGCTCCTCGTCGTCGGCGTTCGGCCCTGGCGACGCTAAGGTGGCCTCTAACCCGGGCTCCTCCCCGGCGTCGAGGTCCTCCACCTCCTCCTCCTTGCTCGGCGCCCGAAGCAGCTCGTCGAACAGCGCGCGCTCACCGGTGAGGAAGGGCGGTGACACGGCCGCACGGAAGGGCCACGCGCTAAGGCGGTGCCTGCACAGGTTCGCCAGAAATCTGCAGCGCGCCGGTGCTGCGGACGAGCGGTCAGACGGGCGCGGGAGACGGAAGGGCCGGGCGACGAAGCCGGACGGGAGGGTCGCCGCCGGCAAGGACGGCACCGCCCGGGCGAGGGAGGAGGCCGTCGCGAGCGCAATCGCCTACTGCAAGGAGTCGAGCCGGCAGCGCTGCAGGCCACCGTTGGCTCCCTCGCCCAGCTTGGACGGCTGGCTCCTCGTTCGTCCGGAGGAGGAGATCGGCACCAGCGCCACGAGCGCCGTCTCGCCCTGCGAATGCGAGGCGCAGGGCACCTCGAGCGCCGCCGCCCCCCACCACGGCCACGCGGCCTGCGACGGTACGTGTTGTCAACCGATCCGTCGGTCGATCTGCTCTGCTGCACCCGTGCACGTCTAAATCGTCATTGATCTCCTTCGTGCAGCAGAATGCGGCGGCGGCAGGCCGTCGACGGTGGAAACTCGGCGAGGTCCAGCCGGGGAGATGGAAAAGGGTGACGCTATCGACGGGCTTGACGGGGACGTCCTTAGGATAATGAGTTACTTCGCCGCCAAATATGTGCGCGCGGTGCGCCATTGAAGAATAGCTCGGGGTCCGTCTCACATGAGGCGAAGAAAATAGTTTTTCGTAATCTAGAGGACCTTGTCTTACGTACCTTCGATCTTGTATGATCTGTCCATATCAGTGTGCGAGTAGTAGTAATATGATTGTAGTAAGATCTGTCCATATCAATTGTCGATCTTATTCTTATATGATATGATGGCTTGCAGCGTTCCTAAGATCTAACGAGAATCTCCTGGAGTTAACGACACAATCGTTCGATTGTTTCTAAATCAGACTGCAATTTTGAAGCTTAATTGGCAAAGGAGTTAAGATATAGACAATCCTATTTATTCGAACTAGCTTTGCTGAATCGAAAGAAAAGAGACAACTTGGATTCAATCAAAAGAAATTAGAAGATTTTAGTACTGGCATGTATTCACCTCAATCACTATATGCTCTGTTTGTACTCTACACATGAGGAATATATTCACCTTTAACTTCTTTTTTTGCGGAAATAAGACTTTCATTCATCAACCACGGTCATTACACTCCAGATTTTACATAGAGCGTGAATTCCATCCGGTGCATGCCCATGCACGTTGAATTATCAAATGAGTATAAAGTTGGTCTTTTTTTAACTACTACACTCCAGATTCTCGAGCATGGAGATAGGCGAGTTGTAGACCAAGAGCTGGTACAGATATAGGCGAGTTGTAGACAAGAGCTGGTGGGCAGCAAGAAACGCATGCACACCAAAGAACAAATCTGAGTCACATGCCTACTTCTATTGGTTTCTACAAAGAGCGGCTAGCTTATATCTTAGACCAGTCGGTCACTGTCGAGGTTGCCAAGGTGATCTTACAGCACCGCCGTGGGGATTTCTCATATGATTTTATGTAGGCAAGCCGCAAGCGGTGGTGGTGATTGGCTGGGTGGTGTCGCTGCCTTGGAAAGAGACGAAGTGATGGTAAAAGTAAGCAGGATCTGATGATTCTTCCGTGGGGATAGCCAAAGTCAAGATGTCGACTACAGACTCGTCGCAGACTTGCAGTGAACCTGGATGCGGCGAGCCTGATTTGTGGATCGATGGCGGGTCTTGACTTTGTTAGGCTGGGATTGGATGGTTGCGGAGGGTGGTGTGCTTGGTTGGGTTCCCATGGAAGAATGTGGCCTCCTCGTGGATCTGGTCATGCCCATCCTAGAGAACATTGTGTCCCTAGCTCTCTCGAGGAGCAAGGACAGTGCAAGCGGCAGCAGGGGGTAGGGGTAAATGTAGGGAGGGATGTCGGCGGCTGCTCGAGGTCATCATGATGAAACCCTTGACGTCCCATCTGTTGGGGAACGTTGCAGAAAATTAAAATTTTTCCTACGGTTTCACCAAGATCCATCTATGAGTTCATCTAAGCAACGAGTCAAGGGAGAGAGTTTGCATCTACATACCACTTGTAGATCGCGTGCGGAAGCTTGCAAGGTGATGATGGAGTCGTACTCGACGTGATTCGAATCACCGATGACCAAGTGCTGAACGGACAGCACCTCCGCGTTCAACACACGTACGGGACGGGAGACGTCTCCTCCTTCTTGATCTAGCAAGGGGGAAGGAGAGGTTGAGGAAGACATCTCCACCGGCAGCATGACGGCGTGGTGATGGTGGAGAGGCAGTACTCCGACAGGGCTTCGCCAAGCACACAACGGAGGAGGAGAGGTGTTGGGGAGGGGAGGGCTGCGCCTTGGAGGGTGGTGCGGCTGCCCTCCCCTCACCCCTCTATTTATAGGGGGAAGGGAGAAGGGGGCCGGCCCCCTAGAACCCATCTAGGGGGGGTGCGGCGGCCTAGGGGAGAGGGGAGAGGGTGGCTTGCCCCCCAAGCCAAGGGGGCGCCCCCTCTAGGGTTCCCCCCTCAACCCTAGGCGCATGGGCCCAAGGGAGGGGGTGCGGCCAGCCCACCAGGGGCTGGCTCCCTGCCCCACGCAGCCCATGTGGCCCCCCGGGAGGGGTGGCCCCTCCCGGTGGACCCCCGGAACCCTTCCGGTGGCCCCGGTACAATACCGGTATGACCCCGAAACTTCCCGGTGTCCGTTTGACAACTTCCCATATATAAATCTTTACCTCCGGACCCTTCCGGAGCTCCTCGTGACGTCCAGGATCCCATCCGGGACTCCGAACAACATTCGGTAGTCACATACTAGTCTTCCTAATAACCCTAGCGTCACCGAACCTTAAGTGTGTAGACCCTACGGGTTCGGGAGACATGCAGACATGACCGAGACGCTCTCAGGTCAATAACCAACCGCGGGATCTGGATACCCATGATGGCTCCCACATGCTCCTCGATGTTGTCATCAGATGAACCACTATGTCGAGGATTCGATCAAACCCTGTATGCAATTCCCTTTGTCAATCGGTACGTTACTTGCCCGAGACTCGATCGTCGGTATCCCAATACCTTGTTCAGTCTCGTTACCGGCAAGTCACTTTACTCGTACCGTAATGCATGATCTCGTGTCCAACACCTTTGTCAGGACCCCGACTCGATGCCACATCGATCTAGCATGTAACACCTCATATCACTTTGCGGCCTCACGCACGGTATTCCCACGGGTGTCGCCTTACCTCTGCCCGGGACCGTTTGCGCCTTTTGGCACACGTATATGACAGTGTCGCTAGCATCCACATGATAAGGAGCCCAGGCAGACATGGCTAGTCGTAAACCCAAAGTGGCACGGACTTACAGGGACAGGCATCCATGACCCAGCATCGAACGTGTCGGTCATCAGCGAGTGAATCCAGGCTGTAGCACTGGGCTAGCAGGACTCCGGTAAACCGGGCTGTAGCGGGCTAACAGGACTCCGGTATTCATCGCGTGATATTTCCCCGAAGGGACAGACACAGGAACGAAGAAGGACACATGCCGGCCAGCCTAAGTGTTCCGGAGCAGTAGCAAGCTACCATGGCTCGGTGGAAACACTAGGAGACATTTCCCCGTAAGAGAGGCTACTAAAGATAAACAACTAGATGGTCAGATCCCACACATACCAAGCATTTCAATAACATACACACAATATGCTCGATATGTGCAAATACAACATGGCATCACAACATGACTCTACAACTCAAGTATTTTAATCAATAGGCTCCGGGGAGCGAGATATTACAAACATGGGTCTCATGACCCAACAATCAGAGCATACAAATCAAAGCACACGCGGAAGCTATCATGTCTGAGTACAGACATCTATAAATGAAAAAGGCTGAGAAGCCTGACTATCTATCAGATCCTGCCGAGGGCACAAGATCGTAGCTGAGGTATCAAGCTAAACGTCGAAGTCCACGTGGAACTACTAGCGAGACCGAAGTCTCTCTGCAAAAACATAAAATAGGCAAACGTGAGTACAAATGTACCCAGCAAGACTTACATCAGAAGTATCTACATATGCATCATTATCAACAAAGGGGATGGAGGGGTTTAACTGCAGCAAGCCAGCTTTGACTCGGTGGCTATCCTGAACTACGACTGCAATGTAACTCTTTTGAGGTGGCGCACACGAGTCCACATATTCACCATATCAATACACCACTATGGATCCGCTCCCGTCTCCCTACGAGAACGCCATCCATAGCACTCACGCTTATCTTGCGTATTTTAGAGTATCCACTTTCACTTGTCTATGAACTGATATAAGCAACCCAGAAGTCCTTTTCCGCGGACACGGCTATTCGAATAGATCATATTAACCCTGCAGGGGTGTACTTCTTCACACACGCTCTCACCACTTACCGCCGTTTACACGACATGTACTCGGCAACCTTCAAGCGGAAGCCCAACGTGGGTGTCGGCCACGACCTACCTAATCACCTAAGTCTCTATTCCAGGTTTATCGCCTATTCGGGTTCCATCCATGAGGAGATCCGGCCGGAGTTTCGCTCACAGCCCCAAACGATGTGAACAGGGTTCCCGAGACACCAAACGGGCGCCCGGTACACCGTGCCACGTGCCTACCGCATCACAGCCCACCCCTACGGTCAGCGCTGCGCACGGCCTCCAGCATACTACAAACACCAGAAACTACTTGCAACTCCTGGACAGAGGACAAGGGTGATCAAGAAGCCGAGAGGGTCCATTGGTTTCGGGCCCAATGCGTGGTAGTAGCTGAATCATGGATCACAAACACAGAACTCAGTTCCTGAGGACGGCTGCAATGAGACAACCCACCATGTACTCCTACATGGCCTCTCACCGCTACCTTTACCAAAACGTGTTCACACACTTAGCTCACACACAGTAGGACATGTTCACACACCTCTGATTCATCCCCGATGAATCAGACCTGACTCAACTCTAAGCAGTAGCAGGCATGACAAACAAGCATGAATGAGTAGGCACATCAGGGCTCAAACAACTCCTACTCATGCTAGTGGGTTTCATCTATTTACTGTGGCAATGACAGGTCATGCAAAGGATAAAGGGGTTCAGCTACCGCAGCAAGTAACAGATGAATCGGTGTTGTCCTAATGCAGTAAAAGAGAGCAGGAGCGAGAGAGTAGGATTGTATCGGAATGAACAAGGGGGTTTTGCTTGCCTGGCACTTCTGAAGATAACATTGAGTCTTCATCAGTGTCAACGATCACATCATCGGTATCACGTCTATCGAGAGGGGACAAATACCGGCAACACAGAAGGGAACACAATCAATGCAATTCACAATATGATGCATGATCATGACATGGCAAAATGAATGTGTTTTGGGCTAATGCAACTAGCAACAGATTAAATGAAGTTGGTTTGAATACAAGATTCAAATTCAAACTCCATATGTGATTATTCAAATGCCATTTAATTGATTTGTGCTAAACAGCAGCTATAAGTTGTTCTAACATGCATGAAAATGGTACAGATGGATTCCTTGAATTTTTCTGATAATTTTTCATATATAAATTATCTAATTTGGTGAAGGAAATATGCCCTAGAGGCAATAATAAAGTTATTATTTATTTCCTTATATCATGATAAATGTTTATTATTCATGCTAGAATTGTATTAACCGGAAACATAATACATGTGTGAATACATAGACAAACAGAGTGTCACTAGTATGCCTCTACTTGACTAGCTCGTTAATCAAAGATGGTTATGTTTCCTGACCATGAACAATGAGTTGTTATTTGATTAACGAGGTCACATCATTAGTTGAATGATCTGATTGACATGACCCATTCCATTAGCTTAGCACCTGATCGTTTAGTATGTTGCTATTGCTTTCTTCATGACTTATACATGTTCCTATGACTATGAGATTATGCAACTCCCGTTTGCCGGAGGAACACTTTGGGTGCTACCAAACGTCACAACGTAACTGGGTGATTATAAAGGAGCATTACAGGTGTTTCCAAAGGTAGATGTTGGGTTGGCGTATTTCGAGATTAGGATTTGTCACTCCGATTGTCGGAGAGGTATCTCTGGGCCCTCTCGGTAATGCACATCACATAAGCCTTGCAAGCACTGCAACTAATATGTTAGTTGTGAGATGATGTATTACGGAACGAGTAAAGAGACTTGCCGGTAACGAGATTGAACTAGGTATTGGATACCGACGATCAAATCTCGGGCAAGTAACATACCGATGACAAAGGGAACAACGTATGTTGTTATGCGGTCTGACCGATAAAGATCTTCGTAGAATATGTAGGAGCCAATATGGGCATCCAGGTCCCGCTATTGGTTATTGACCGGAGACATGTCTCGGTCATGTCTACATTGTTCTCGAACCCGTAGGGTCCGCACGCTTAAGGTTACGATGACAGTTATATTATGAGTTTATGCATTTTGATGTACCGAAGGAGTTCGGAGTCCCGGATGAGATCGGGGACATGACGAGGAGTCTCGAAATGGTCGAGGCGTAAAGATCGATATATTGGACGACTATATTCGGACATCGGAAAGGTTCCGAGTGATTCGGGTATTTTTCGGAGTACCGGGTAGTTACGGGAGAAGTAATGGGCCTTGATGGGCTTTAGTGGGAAGAGGAAAAAGGCTGCTGCGCCCCCCTCCCCTTTGGTCCGAATTGGACTAGGGAAAAGGGGGCCGGCCACCTCTCCTTCTCCTCCTATTCCTTCTCCCTTCCTCCCCTCTTGGTGGACTCCTACTAGGACTTGGAGTCCTAGTAGGACTCCCTATCCTGGCCGCACCTTTGCCTTGGCCGGCCTCCTCCTCCTCCATCCTTTATATACGGAGGCAGGGGCACCTCTAAATACACAAGTTGACACAAGTTGATCCACGTGATCGATTCCTTAGCCGTGTGCGGTGCCCCCTGCCACCATATTCCTCGATAATACTGTAGCGGAGTTTAGGCGAAGCCCTGCTGCTGTAGTTCATCAAGATCGTCACCACGCCGTCGTGCTGACGAAACTCTTCCCCGACACTTTGCTGGATCGGAGTCCGGGGATCGTCATCGAGCTGAACGTGTGCTCGAACTCGGAGGTGCCGTAGTTTCGGTGCTTGATCGGTTGGATCGTGAAGACGTACGACTACTTCCTCTACGTCGTGTCATTGCTTCCGCAGTCGGTCTGCGTTGGGTACGTAGACAACACTCTCCTCTCGTTGCTATGCATCACATGATCCTGTGTGCGCGTAGGAAAATTTTTGAAATTACTACGAAACCCAACACCAGGGGCTGGTGTAAAATCCCTCCTCTCCCCCCCACTATATATAGGGGTGCCAGGGGGGGCGCCGGCCCTAGTAGATGGCATCTACTAGGGGGGGCGGCGGCCAAGGGGAGGTTTCCCTCCCCCCCAAGGCACCTAGGGGTGCCTTCCACCACATGGACTCTTCCATGGTGGAAACCCTAGGCGCATGGGCCTATAGGGGCTGGTGCCCTTGGCCCATCTAGGCCAAGGCGCACCCCCTACAGCCCATGTGGCCCCCCGGGACAGGTGGCCCCACCCGGTGGACCCCCGGGACCCTTCCGGTGGTCCCGGTACAATACCGATAACCCCGAAACTTGTCCCGATGCCCGAAATAGCACTTCCTATATATAATTCTTTACCTCCGGACCATTCCGGAACTCCTCGTGACGTCCGGGATCTCATCCGGGACTCCGAACAACATTCGGGTTTCTGCATATCCATATCTTCATAACCCTAGCGTCACCGAACCTTAAGTGTGTAGACCCTACGGGTTCGGGAGACATGCAGACATGACCGAGACGCTCTCAGTCAATAACCATCAGCGGGATCTGGATACCCATGATGGCTCCCACATGCTCCTCGATGTTGTCATCGGATGAACCACTATGTCGCGGATTCGATCAAACCCTGTATGCAATTCCCTTTGTCAATCGGTACGTTACTTGCCCGAGACTCGATCGTCGGTATCCCAATACCTTGTTCAGTCTCGTTACCGGCAAGTCACTTTACTCGTACCGTAATGCATGATCCCGTGTCCAACACCTTGGTCACATTGAGCTCAATATGATGATGCATTACCGAGTGGGCCCAGAGATACCTCTCCGTCATACGGAGTGACAAATCCCAGTCTCGATCCGTGTCAACCCAACAGCTACTTTCGGAGATACCTGTAATGCACCTTTATAGTCACCCAGTTACGTTGTGACGTTTGATGCACCCAAGGCACTCTTACGGTATCCGGGAGTTACACGATCTCATGGTCGAAGGAAGAGATACTTGACACTTGCAAAGCTCTAGCAAAACGAACTACACGATCTTTTATGCTATGCTTAGGATTGGGTCTTGTCCATCACATCATTCTCCTAATGATGTGATCCCGTTATCAACGACATCCAATGTCCATAGTCAGGAAACCATGACTATCTGTTGATCACAACGAGCTAGTCAACTAGAGGCTTACCAGGGACATAGTGTGGTCTAAGTATTCACACGTGTATTACGATTTCCGGATAATACAGTTATAGCATGAATAAAAGACAATTATCATGAACAATGAAATATAATAATACTTTTATTATTGCCTCTAGGGCATATTTCCAACAGTCTCCCACTTGCACTAGAGTCACCAATCTAGTTACATTGTGATGAATCGAACACCCATAGAGTTCTGGTGTTGATCATGTTTTGCACGCGAGAGAGGTTTAGTCAGCGGATCTGCGACATTCAGATCCGTGTGCACTTTGCAAATCTCTATGTCTCCATCTTGAACATTTTCACGGATGGAGTTGAAACGACGCTTGATGTGCCTGGTCTTCTTGTGAAACCTGGGCTCCTTGGCGAGGGCAATAGCTCCAGTGTTGTCACAGAAGAGTTTGATCGGCCCCGACGCATTGGGTATGACTCCTAGGTCGGTGATGAACTCCTTCACCCAAATCGCTTCATGCGCTGCCTCCGAGGCTGCCATGTACTCCGCTTCACATGTAGATCCCGCCACGACGCTCTGCTTGCAGCTGCACCAGCTTACTGCTCCACCATTCAACATATACACGTATCCGGTTTGTGACTTAGAGTCATCTAGATCTGAGTCGAAGCTAGCGTCGACGTAACCCTTTACGACGAGCTCTTCGTCTCCTCCATAAACGAGAAACATGTCCTTCGTCCTTTTCAGGTACTTCAGGATATTCTTGACCGTTGTCCAGTGTTCCTTGCCGGGATTACTTTGGTATCTTGCTACCAAACTTACGGCAAGGTTTACATCGGGTCTGGTACACAGCATGGCATACATAACAGATCCTATGGCTGAAGCATAGGGGATGACACTCATCTCTTATTTATCTTTTGCCGTGGTCGGTGACTGAGCCGAGCTCAGTCTCACACCTTGTAACATAGGCAAGAACCCCTTCTTGGACTGATCCATTTTGAACCTCTTCAAAATCTTATCAAGGTATGTGCTTTGTGAAAGACCTATGAGGCATCTCGATCTATCTCTATAGATCTTGATGCCTAATATATAAGCAGCTTCTCCAAGGTCCTTCATTGAAAAACACTTATTCAAGTAGGCCTTAATGCTGTCCAGAAATTCTATATTATTTCCCATCAAGAGTATGTCATCTACATATAATATGAGAAATGCTACAGAGCTCCCACTCACTTTCTTGTAAACGCAGGCTTCTCCATAAATCTGCATAAACCCAAACGCTTTGATCATCTCATCAAAGCGAATGTTCCAACTCCGAGATGCTTGCACCAGTCCATAAATGGATCGCTGGAGCTTGCATACTTTGTTAGCGTTCCGAGGATCGACAAAACCTTCCGGCTGCATCATATACAGCTCTTCCTTAAGATGTCCGTCAAGGAATGCCGTTTTGACGTCCATCTGCCATATCTCATAATCATAGTATGCGGCAATTGCTAACATGATTCGGACGGATTTCAGCTTCGCTACGGGAGAGAAAGTCTCGTCGTAGTCAATCCCTTGAACTTGTCGATAACCCTTAGCGACAAGTCGAGCCTTATAGATGGTAACATTACCATCCGCGTCCGTCTTCTTCTTAAAAATCCATTTGTTTTCTATCGCTCGCCGATCATCGGGCAAGTCTGTCAAAGTCCATACTTTGTTTTCATACATGGATTCTATCTCGGATTTCATGGCTTCAAGCCATTTGTTGGAATCTGGTCCCGCCATCGCTTCTTCATAGTTCGAAGGTTCATTGTTGTCTAACAACATGATTTCCAGGACAGGGTTGCCGTACCACTCTGGTGCGGAACGTGTCCTTGTGGACCTACGAAGTTCAGTAGTAACTTGATCCGAAGTACCTTGATCATCATCATTGTTTTCCTCTTCAGTTGGTGTGGGCATCACAGGAACATTTTCCTGAGCTGCACCACTTTCCCGTTCGAGAGGTAGTACTTCATCGAGTTCTACTTTCCTCCCACTTACTTCTTTCGAGAGAAACTCTTTTTTCAGAAAGCATCCGTTCTTGGCAACAAAGATCTTGCCTTCGGATCTTAAGTAGAAGGTATACCCGGCAGTTTCCTTAGGGTATCCTATGAAGACGCATTTTTCCGACTTGGGTTCGAGCTTTTCAGGTTGAAGTTTCTTGACATAAGCATCGCATCCCCAAACTTTTAGAAACGACAGCTTAGGTTTCTTTCCAAACCATAATTCATACGGTGTCGTCTCAACGGATTTAGACGGTGCCCTATTTAAAGTGAATGTAGCTGTCTCTAGAGCGTATCCCCAAAATGATAGCGGTAAATCAGTAAGAGACATCATAGACCGCACCATATCTAATAGAGTGTGATTACGACGTTCGGACACACCGTTACGCTGAGGTGTTCCAGGCGGCATGAGTTGTGAAACGATTCCACATTTCCTTAAGTGTGTACCAAATTCGTGACTTAAGTATTCTCCTCCACGATCTGATCGTAAGAATTTTATCTTTCGGTCACGTTGATTCTCTACCTCATTCTGAAATTCCTTGAACTTTTCAAAGGTCTCAGACTTGTGTTTCATTAAGTAGACATACCCATATCTACTCAAGTCATCAGTGAGAGTGAGAACATAACGATATCCTCCGCGAGCCTCAACGCTCATTGGACCGCACACATCGGTATGTATGATTTCCAACAAGTTGGTTGCTCGCTCCATTGTTCCGGAGAACGGAGTCTTGGTCATTTTGCCCAAGAGGCATGGTTCGCATGTGTCAAACGATTCATAATCAAGAGACTCCAAAAGTCCATCAGCATGGAGCTTCTTCATGCGCTTGACACCAATGTGACCAAGGCGGCAGTGCCACAAGTATGTGGGACTATCGTTATCAACTTTAAATCTTTTGGCATCTACACTATGAACATGTGTAATATTACGCTCGAGATTCATTAAGAATAAACCATTGACCATCGGAGCATGACCATAAAACATATCTCTCATATAAATCGAACAACCATTATTCTCAGACTTAAATGAGTAGCCATCTCGTATCAAACGAGATCCAGATACAATGTTCATGCTCAAACTTGGCACTAAATAACAATTATTAAGGTTCAAAACTAATCCCGTAGGTAAATGTAGAGGCAGCGTGCCGACGGCGATCACATCGACTCTGGAACCATTCCCGACGCGCATCGTCACCTCGTCCTTCGCCAGTCTCCGTTTATTCCGCAGCTCCTGCTGTGAGTTACAAATATGAGCAACGGCACCGGTATCAAATACCCAGGAGTTACTACGAGTACTGGTAAGGTACACATTAATCACATGTATATCAAATATACCTTTGGTGTTGCCGGCCTTCTTATCCGCTAAGTATTTGGGGCAGTTCCGCTTCCAGTGACCCTTCCCCTTGCAATAAAAGCACTCAGTCTCAGGCTTGGGTCCATTCTTTGACTTCTTCCCGGTAACTGGCTTACCAGGCGCGGCAACATCTTTGCCGTCCTTCTTGAAGTTCTTCTTGCCCTTGCCCTTCTTGAACTTAGTGGTCTTATTGACCATCAACACTTGATGTTCTTTCTTGATTTCAGCCTCTGCTGACTTCAGCATCGAGAACACTTCAGGAATGGTCTTTTCCATCCCCTGCATGTTGTAGTTCATCACAAAGCTCTTGTAGCTTGGTGGGAGCGACTGGAGGATTCTGTCAATGACCGCCTCATCTGGGAGGTTAATGTTCAGCTGGGTCATACGGTTGTGCAACCCAGACATCTTCAGGATGTGCTCACTGACAGAACTGTTTTCCTCCATCTTACAACTGTAGAACTTGTCGGAGACATCATATCTCTCGACCCGGGCATGAGCTTGGAAAACTAGTTTCACCTCTTCGAACATCTCATATGCTCCGTGATGCTCAAAACGCTTTTGGAGCCCCGGTTCTAAGCTGTAAAGCATGCCGCACTGAACGAGGGAGTAATCATCAGCGCGAGTTTGCCAAGCATTCATAATGTCTTGGTTCTCTGGGACGGGAGCGTCACCTAGCGGTCCTTCTAGGACATATTGTTTCCTGGCAGCTATGAGGATGATTCTCAGGTTTCGGACCCAGTCCGTATAGTTGCTGTCATCATCTTTCAGCTTGGTTTTCTCTAGGAATGCGTTGAAGTTCATGTTGACATTAGCGTTGGCCATTGATCTACAATACATATTTGCAAAGGTTTTAGACTAAGTTCATGATAATAAAGTTTTAATCAAATTATGAACTCCCACTCAGATCAGACATCCCTTTAGTCATCTAAGTGTTACACGATCTGAGTCGACTAGCCCGTGTCCGATCATCACGTGAGACGGACTAGTCATCGTCGGTGAACATTCTCATGTTGATCGTATCTTCCATACGATTCGTGTTCGACCTTTCGGTCTCCGTGTTCCGAGGCCATGTCTGCACATGCTAGGCTCGTCAAGTTAACCCTAAGTGTTTTCGCTGTGTAAAACTGTCTTACACCCGTTGTATGTGAACGTAAGAATCCATCACACCCGATCATCACGTGGTGCTTAGAAGCGACGAACTGTAGCAACGGTGCACAGTTAGGGGAGAACACTTCTTGAAATTTTTGTAAGGGATCATCTTATTTACTACCGTCGTCCTAAGTAAATAAGATGCATAAACATAATAAACATCACATGCAATTATATAGTTGTGACATGATATGGCCAATATCATATAGCTCCATTGATCTTCATCTTCGGGGCTCCATGATCATCTTGTCACCGGCTTGACACCATGATCTCCATCATCATGATCTCCATCATCGTGTCTTCATGAAGTTGTCACGCCAACGACTACTTCTACTTCTATGACTAACGTTTAGCAATAAAGTAAAGTAGTTTACATGGCGTTCTTCAATGACACGCAGGTCATACAAAAAATAAAGACAACTCCTATGGCTCCTGCCGGTTGTCATACTCATCGACATGCAAGTCGTGAATCCTATTACAAAGAACATGATCTCATACATCACAATTCATCATTCATCACAACTTCTGGCCATATCACATCACATGATCAATCGCTGCAAAAACAAGTTAGACGTCCTCTAATTGTTGTTGCATCTTTTACTGGCTGCAATTGGGTTCTAGCAAAAACGTTTTCTTACCTACGAATCACCACAACGTGATTTTGTCAACTTCTATTTACCCTTCATAAGGGCCCTGTTCATCGATTCCGCTCCAACTAAAGTGGGAGAGACAGACACCCGCCAGCCACCTTATGCAACTAGTGCATGTCAGTCGGTGGAACCGGTCTCACGTAAGCGTACGTGTAAGGTTGGTCCGGGCCGCTTCATCCCACAATACCGTTGAGCAAGAAAAGACTAGTAGAGGCAAGTAAGATGACAAAATCCACGCCCACAACAAAATTGTGTTCTACTCGTGCAAAGAGAACTACGCATAGACCTAGCTCTGATACCACTGTTGGGGAACGTTGCAGAAAATTAAAATTTTTCCTACGGTTTCACCAAGATCCATCTATGAGTTCATCTAAGCAACGAGTCAAGGGAGAGAGTTTGCATCTACATACCACTTGTAGATCGCGTGCGGAAGCTTGCAAGGTGATGATGGAGTCGTACTCGACGTGATTCGAATCACCGATGACCAAGTGCTGAACGGACAGCACCTCCGCGTTCAACACACGTACGGGACGGGAGACGTCTCCTCCTTCTTGATCCAGCAAGGGGGAAGGAGAGGTTGAGGAAGACAGCTCCACCGGCAGCACGACGGCGTGGTGATGGTGGAGAGGCAGTACTCCGACAGGGCTTCGCCAAGCACACAACGGAGGAGAGGTGTTGGGGAGGGGAGGGCTGCGCCTTGGAGGGTGGTGCGGCTGCCCTCCCCTCACCCCTATATTTATAGGGGGAAGGGAGAAGGGGGCCGGCCCCCTAGAACCCATCTAGGGGGGGTGCGGCGGCCAAGGGGAGAGGGGGAGAGGGTGGCTTGCCCCCCAAGCCAAGGGGGCGCCCCCTCTAGGGTTCCCTCCCTCAACCCTAGGCGCATGGGCCCAAGGGAGGGGGTGCGGCCAGCCCACCAGGGGCTGGCTCCCTGCCCCACGCAGCCCATGTGGCCCCCCGGGAGGGGTGGCCCCTCCCGGTGGACCCCCGGAACCCTTCCGGTGGCCCCGGTACAATACCGGTATGACCCCGAAACTTCCCGGTGTCCGTTTGACAACTTCCCATATATAAATCTTTACCTCCGGACCCTTCCGGAGCTCCTCGTGACGTCCAGGATCCCATCCGGGACTCCGAACAACATTCGGTAGTCACATACTAGTCTTCCTAATAACCCTAGCGTCACCGAACCTTAAGTGTGTAGACCCTACGGGTTCGGGAGACATGCAGACATGACCGAGACGCTCTCAGGTCAATAACCAACAGCGGGATCTGGATACCCATGATGGCTCCCACATGCTCCTCGATGTTGTCATCGGATGAACCACTATGTCGAGGATTTGATCAAACCCTGTATGCAATTCCCTTTGTCAATCGGTACGTTACTTGCCCGAGACTCGATCGTCGGTATCCCAATACCTTGTTCAGTCTCGTTACCGGCAAGTCACTTTACTCGTACCGTAATGCATGATCTCGTGTCCAACACCTTGGTCACATTGAGCTCATTATGATGATGCATTACCGAGTGGGCCCAGAGATACCTCTCCGTCATACGGAGTGACAAATCCCAATCTCGATCCGTGTCAACCCAACAGATACTTTCGGAGATACCTGTAATGCACCTTTATAGTCACCCAGTTACGTTGTGACGTTTGATACACCCAAGGCACTCTTACGATATCCGGGAGTTACACGATCTCATGGTCGAAGGAAGAGATACTTGACATTGGCAAAGCTCTAGCAAAACGAACTACACGATCTTTTATGCTATGCTTAGGATTGGGTCTTGTCCATCACATCATTCTCCTAATGATGTGATCCCGTTATCAACGACATCCAATGTCCATAGTCAGGAAACATGACTATCTGTTGATCACAACGAGCTAGTCAACTAGAGGCTCACCAGGGACATATTGTAGTCTAAGTATTCACACGTGTATTACGATTTCCGGATAATACAGTTATAGCATGAATAAAAGACATTTATCATGAACATTGAAATATAATAATACTTTTATTATTGCCTCTAGGGCATATTTCCAACACCATCTTTATCAATGGAAGTGGAAGAGCACGAAGTCGAGATTGGATAGGAGTTTGAGTTCTTTTTGGCACCGATCGGTTCCCCACTTTAGAGATGTATTTTTTTGCGTGCGAGCAAACAGTGGGTTGATTCTAAAAGGGATAGGCACTTTTCAACAGAAGTGCATGACGGACCAAAAATATGACCTCATTTTATTCGTTTGATAGATATCGTATTATTCGTTGTTGTTCGTTCGGTGAAATTTCCTAATATTTGATTGTTATGTTTCTAATTAGAGCACCCCATAATCACCCAATATGAGGGAATGATAAATGAAAAATACTGATTATAAATTTTGAAGAGCCCGTGGCAACGCACGGGCGTTATACTAGTATCCACAATAGACGAATGCTCGCGATTTATTTACATTACTATCGTTGTAATTTACGTATTTTAAATAAATTCTTAAAAAATAAATGAATGCTAACATGTGCAATATGGGCCGCACATACACCGGCCCATTTAAACCACACGGGCGTGTTCCCGTGCAATGTAGTACGTCATTATCGTGTTTTTCTAGTTAGCGCTGGTCGTTTGCACCCACGACATCCCAAGTTTGATTCCCAGCGTCGCCAATTTTTCCGTTGATTTCATTTACTATGATATGTGGGGCTCACTGGTCATAGAGACGTATATAAAGCAAGCCCTCTGTTGGAAGTGGGTCCCGCGCCACATGTGCATGCTAATTAAAACTAGTAAGTATGCACGTGCAACACACGTATCATATAGTTAGGAAATAGAGAGAAAATTGGATCGCAGGACGGGGAGCGGTGGCATAAGTGTCGAGGGAGGAGGATTGATTATTGCGGCGGCCATGCCTGCAGGTTTCCTTGGTATTTCCAAGCTAATTTTGGTGACTCCTTTGATTATGTTGGACTATTGTGGAAAAGATTATTGGGAAATTTTTTGTGTAAAATTAATAATCAATAATTGAAAAAGCATGGAAGAGGTAAAATAAATTTTCAAGGTAAGACCTGAAGCTTCTTTGAACTGAATGTTGGTTATGCAAGCAGTTGAAGTTAGGATCTAGCGTGTCAGTTATGCACTATGAAGAATGTAAATCTTTGAACTTGTCTATCAAGTTAAGGATAAATGGTCCAACTATCGACATACTTTATACAATCTCTCAGAACACCATCTATAATAAATATAGCGAAAAAGCAAGCACAATGTCTTAAAATATCAAACTGTGTACAAGTCAATTTTACACTAAAAGTAGAAACAGATTTTATGCACTGTAAATGACAGAATCTACCAACAAAGCTTAAAGGCACGGACTGACAATATATATTTGTGAACCGAACATGACATAAACTGGCAATATAACCTCACGCCACCGTTTGGAAATAAATATGATGGTACATGGCATTAACATTAAAAGTAATGTTAAAGAAATTTCAAGCCATCTGACAAAAATAGAATATCACATTAACCAACAGTCTACCCTGTTTTTCACTCTAATTTAAGGGGAAAAAACATGTTTTTTACATGACAGGGAAGACAAATGACACATGCTCCTTTTCAGTGGCAAAACAATTTCACTCCTGAAGATAAGTGTTGGAAACATGCACATCTTCTTATTTGACACCTGAACAAGCGATTGGATTGCTTCCAGTATTACAGGGACCAAAGGTCATGAAACGTCAATGTGAATGCCATATCACATCAATTTGGATTTTCCCTTTCATATATGCATTGTGTAAAGTTGGATCATATTGTAGTATTTATATGTAATTTAGCAAGAGTTCTACCAAGCCATTAACTATAGAATCCAAATTTATTTCTTAGGAAAACACTGATATTATTTAGGAGTGAAAGACATACCTGACCCCACAGATTATTTTTGGAATATAAATTGATTAATAGCAGTAGTAAGTTAGGAAAGTCATGTATGTGGCTAATCAGTAGTTAGGAAGGTCATATCTCCATAAGCGGTAGGTAACTACTTCATAATTCATAACATGAAACCATTTCAGACTTGTAAAGACATTTCATAAATCAAAAACCATCTAAAAACACTTCAGAATTTGTTGGCGTGCCCATATGGATTTAAATAAAATGATGATTCAAATAAAAAATACAAAAGCTAACAAAGTATGGTTGACTAAAAAAATACCTTGAATGAATATCAATCAAAGAAGAACGAACCTGCATCAACCCTCTAAAACATCTCTATAGACAATATTCTTGGTGCTTTTTCCTGATTTATCAATCTGTTTGTTCGGCTTGGCCAAAATTCGCGTCGTCCGCCTTGATACACCCCTTGACAAGGCAACACACAGCTGACCATGGGAGAACACCGGCTCGGGAAGATAAATGCCAACATTTGGGATGGTCTAGCCCCGCGCCTTGTTAATGGTCATCGCAAAACTTAGGCGGATGGGGAATTGTTTCCTCTTAAGCTTGAAGGAAAGCGAGATGTCCTCCAATGGTGACGAAGGGATCCTCGGTATAAAGACCCTCTTCCCAACATGTTGCCCACCAACAATCTCTGCATTAATTGCATTATCTTGAAAGGCTCTAATCATTAGCCTTGTTCCATTGCAGAGGCCATTGTGAGGGTCGAGGTTCCGTAGCAGAATGACGGGGCAATTGACCTTCACTTTCAACACATGTGGTGGCAATCCATCTGGGGTGAGCAAACTCACAAAGTCAATCGGGTAATTGTTCGAGTAGTCATCCTCAATAGAGTCGAAGCTATGGTATACCTTTTCTTGGCCAGGAAACATGTCAATCATCTTGGAATTCAGCTCATCAACATAGTCATTCTTCATGGAGAGAATAGCACGCGAGCTCATGTACTCTCCCGATTTAGCATTATCACTAAGAGAGGGGAAAACTTCTTTGGTTAGCCTATTGATTGCGGTTTCATCATCAGTATGACCGATCACAATGTCCTCAGGGAGACGCACATAGTCATCACCTATCGTTTCTTCGGTTCCATTGTCAATCCTTAAGAGATACTCAGAGAACAAAGGGTCAACTTGTGATCTCATGTTACGTGCAAGGTGTATCTTATGAATCTTCTACCATATATAGGATCTTTGTATTGTAGCATCTGTGATCTATGCTCTTGTCCCTTTTGGAACCACTGGAAGGACCTGCCTAAAATCTCCACCAAAAACGACAATCTTCCCCCCAAACGGCAAAGCACATCCCATTATGTTTTAGAGTGACCTATCAAGCACCTCCACGGCTTGACGCTTTGCCATGGCAACTTCATTCCAAATTATCAAGGCCGCCTCTTTCAACAATTCTGTCGTACCACTTTGCTTTGTGAAACCACACATGTTGTTGTCGGTAAGTTTGATGGGTATTTTGAACCTAGAGTGCACAGTACGCCCTCCAGGTAATATCGAGGCTGCTATACCTGATGTAGCGGTGGCAATGGCTATCTCACCCATCGAACGCACCTTAGCAAGCAATGCCTTGAACAAGTATGTCTTCCCAGTGCCTCCTGGAGCATCGAGAAAGAAGACTTGACTTCTTTTGTTCATGATATGGTCCATGATGTCATTGACCCAGCTAGTTGCTCACTGTTTAAAGAGTTGATAAGATCAATCTGTTCTTGGTCCACACCGACCTCCCTCTCCTCTCTAACCTCCATGCACTCATCGCCTAGAAAAGTATTTGTATCAACCAGCTTCGGAAGGCCATAGGTTTTAATATCCTTCCCCATGGAATGCAGCAAATCCCTGATGTCTCTAAGGACCATCTGTTCAAGTATTGCCTCGTTGGGCTGGGAACATCGGTAATCCTCAGACATCGACTCCAGGTGTTTGTCCCACAACTCTCGGATTTTTGTAACCTCACAAAATACTAAGATAGTGGCAAAGAAGCGTCTAAGAGCACAAGGCATCTGAAATGTGGCAGCTTCAGTCAAGTAGTGATCAAGTGATTTTTCATGCTCAATTAATCCTAATTGTTCACATGCCTCTCTGAAAGTAGAGCACATAATGCCTCGCACCTTTTTCAAATCATCATATGATGTCGCACCTCGGATATGATTCAAGAGCACCCGCAAATAGTACCTCTCCTCCTCAGCAGGGTGTGCATACACAATTCTACCAATCTATGGCCTTTGTTTTCTTTTATACCATCTCTTCTTTGATGCATCCCATCTAAAGTGTTCCGGAAAATCTCTGTACAGCCATTGTCATGCATAAGGATTCTTTCGATTCATTTCAAAGTACTCAGTAAGCATGGTTCTCGAAGAAGATGGCTTATCAACAACATCTTTTAGATTATCATCGGCTTTAAATGCAACCATGTGCATGTCTGGCAAATGAAGTTGCAACTACAAGACTGAAGGACTAATTCCAAACATTTTAAAGCGTAAAATCCTATTGATAGCCTCTGGAGGTGATACATATCGTGCATCTCGGTATTGGCGGGTCTCATTAATGACCCCCCCCCCCCCATTGTCGATGATATCCTGCTCAAATGAAAATGATGTTCGGTCATGTCCCTTGTAAATGTACTTGAACAAATACTTCACTGCCTTGATGCTCGAGCAAGCTTCTACATTGATGTGGCAGTTGTACTTCATGAGAAGAAAGGGGTTATAAGGCACCACCCACCTATTGTCCAACTCTGCTCCTCTCACTTTTACTCGACGTCCATCATCCCTCCTCCTATATATGGGATATGAGTCCTTTCCCTGTTGTGTAGCAGGGCAAAACTCCCGAGGATAGTGAAAATGACACTGCTCCTCAATCATGCAAGCACATTTTTTATTGAGGACACCACATGGCCCGTGCAACATGTGTTTTATGACCAGAGCATGCAGGAAAGGGTATTTATCTTTATCAGGTATTTCTGCTGATATGACTCTGTCATAGTCATCTGGAGTCTTTAACTTGCTACCTGCCTTCATGATTAGAAGGATATGTTCGTGTGGGAGCCCTATTTTCTGAAACTCGGTCACATGAACATAGGTCACAACCTCGCCAAAATGCTTCTTCTTGATGAGTAAGTCCATCAAATCTCACTGCTTTGCTTTGTACACTCTTGCAACCAGGTCTGGTCGATCCTGTGGTAGCTGTCCAGGCATCAACTCTGTTGTTATCTCCTCCCAGTATGGGTTGCATGTCATTGTGATGAAGTAATCTGGTTTACCCCATCGCTGCACTATAGCAATTGCATCTAGGAACCTTCTCTGCATATTTCTATCACCACCAAGAAATGTCCTTGGGAGCACAATCCTTTTACCAATCCGATCACCACATGACTCCGAATTCTACAACAAATGGATTTTGAATCTTGATTAGCAAACAGAGAATAGTTATCACCGAAAAGCACTGAAGAAGGGAACATATAGGACGTTAGTTGGCTGTGAGCCCACTCGGATTCAGGTTTGAATAATGCTCTCATGGATGGATTTTGCAAAGTTAAAAAAATTGATAGTGCACAAAAAATTATCACTGGTTTTCTGCAATGGAGAACATAAAGTAGCACTTCTGAATTGAAAAAAAAATCTCATGTACTGTTCATAGACGTTATGTCAGTTTGTTAGGTAGATTAAATTATCACACTACTACCTTTTTAATTAATATTTTCAAACTATTATTAGTAATCACCTGCTTCCGGTTAGCACACTCCAAAACCTTTAATAATCAGTACAGCACATTCCGAAAGATCTAACAATTTGAGGGAGCTAACAATGACAGTGACAATTCGGTTTGAATTTATTTGGTCAATACCCGCACCTTCGAATTATGTTGATCGGAAACCAGTGGATTTGATCCCCGACTGCATATCTTACGTAACACGTCCGCTTGCCCGCTCGCTCGTCGATGTAGCCGCTCAGGGCTGTCAAAACATCTGGCAAAAGATCAATATACAAAATATGTTGGATTCAGAACCAATTCACAAAGGAGCGGAAGCACACGTACGCAAAGCTTCGCTCAAACAAGCAGAGAGGCGGGTTAATTGATATATTATAGACAGGGCCCGAACTGATAATTCAGGGCCCAGGGCCCTTCGAGGCTCTTAATATAAATGTGTAATAGTAATTAACATACGTAAGAGACGTGCTTGAGATCTAACAATGAGAGGGGAAAGAAGGTTTATTTAATAAACACACAAATAAAAGCAAACACCTCAATGCATACTGAGCGAGCTGATTAAGCATATGCTACAGGAAATCAGCATGTACGAGCAGTTTAATTAGGATTATCATCAAGTTTGGCAGCAGGCAGGCAGTAGGGATTGATGCTAAGTATGGGGCTCTGCTCGTACCACAGTACAACATACGAACCAGCTACACCGGGCTTAATTACTATTATTCCGCTTGCTGCGAAGGGATTCCCATCTTAACTGGATGGAGATTACGTGCGTGGCGTACGAATTTGCAGGCCCGGATCGATCGGGTGGATCCTTAGCGGGAGGTACGTCCAATCTCCCCAGAGCGAGCAGGCGTTTAAGTGGAGTTGCAATGGGACCAGGCTTTAATTAGTTGCCTAGCGCTGATTAGTCATTTTGTTCCTCGAAAATGGATTTGATCGACGATGAATTGATGGTCGATCTCTGAACCCCAGTTCTAGACAAGTTTGAGTAATTAACAGTACATGCGAAGGCATAGGGCGCTGGGCGCGACTGCATAAGGAGACGTGCTCGTACCTGTCGTGGCCGCGTAGCGCTGCAGGCCCACGTCGACGTTGTTCCTCGGGACGAGAAGACAAGAGAGTCAAACCAAAGTCGAGCCGTCGAAGACGACGAACACTCAAACAGGTAAACGAAAAGAAGGAAGTGACGGAAGTCAAGAACGATCGGAATCAAGGTCAGGGGCTGATCGATCCATTGATCCGAACAAACAGGAAACGAGCGATTTGGTTTCCACGTTATTCTCTGCCTACATGTGAACATTGCCAGGCCTTTTTCTTTTTTCCTTCTATGTACGCAGTACACAAGGCTGAGTTTGAAAAAAAAGAGCGATTTGGTTTCCACGTTATTCTCTGCCTACATGCAAACATGGCGATGGCGTAGATCATGGTAATTATTGCTAATTGATATTTTCCTTCTATGTATGCAGCACACAAGGCTGGGTTTTAAAAAAAATATGGCATAGATCATGGTAATTCTTGAATAATTGATATGATTAAAATAGGCTCAGGTTGGAGCGAGATCGTGGTAATTATTGCGTAATTATGATGGCGTAGATCATGGTAATTATAGCTAATTAATTATGGTAAATGATGTGATACAACATTGAGGCAATCTGGTCCATTGAGAGATGGCGGATGTGTGGCTGAGATGTAATATTTCTGTCACAACTCGATTGTTTAATAGTAGTAGAGATAGCCATGTCAGCGCATTATACATTTATGAATGAGATTATGACCGTATTTGCATATTCATGCCAAGTTCTAGAATCAGTTTAGTGTATTTTTCAAGTTCATGTACTAAAGTGAACATTGGTGGCAAGTTTAAGCACCACCGATGATATTACCTCAAAATGTGTGTACTAATTGCCATGATAAATCAATTGGGTACAGGTTGACCCACATGCTGGGGAAATTTGCCATGTGGGAGGGTGTTTTGAGGTGATTTGTATTGGCACGAGGAGATGTGTTTCTAACTTCAAAAATGAAGAACGGAAAAACTTGCCAAACCTATTTTGCCTAATTTGCCACATGTTAATGAATAAAGTTGCCACATGTTAATGGTCGCGGCGGGGCTCCCTTGGTGTTGGCTTCCTCGCAGACCAGGGGCGGCAGGCTGGCCCGGACGGGGTGGCAACTGGCGTCGGGGGCCGTAGCTCGCGGCGAGGGCCTCTCTGTGCTGGCAGGGGGTCGGATCTGGGTCCCTTGCAACGTGCGTCATGCCCGTGCTCGCGCTGATGGAGCTTGAGGTGCATATGTGGTGCTTCGCTGGGGTGGTGGAGGCGGGAGTGGTGGAGGCTGGTGGCGGTGGGTGTTTCTGGTGGTGCGAGGTGGGACTGCTGCATCCGGT
>NC_041391.1:556568328-556588785 GCF_002162155.2 Triticum dicoccoides | reverse complement strand
CTTTGGTTGGTGTTGTGGCGCTTCGGATCTGGTCTCCGGCACGTGCACGATGGCGCGCGTGGAGTGTTGGTGCTCCTGATGTTGGGCTGCAGCCCGGGACCATGGTCGTTCCTAGCCTCGGGCAGCGCTCCTCTGCTCCTCGCCGCATGGTGCTCCGTTAGGTTCGGCGGCTCGCGCTGCTTCTAGTGACCCTGCGTTCGGACGACCATTAGTGGATCCAGTGCCTAGTGCTGATGTTTGGCCGTCTGCGGTCTCCGCGGGGTGCGGTTGGCTGCGACGGTTCGTCATGCCTCTTCGTCTCGGAGGGGCCCGATGGTGGTGGTGGTCAGCTATTATCTTGTTGTAGGGATGTGCTCAAACTCCGGGTGAGAACCTTGCATCGACTATGTCGATGTCGGCGGCAATGGTGTCTGTGGACATTGTTTTCCTCGTAGGAGGTGTCGCTTTGGAGCTCCAGCACCTGCAGTACTTTGTTTTGTGGTTTCCAGGTGAAAACCTAAGATCCAGCTTGTTGGATCAGATGACGGTCTTGTGTCCTTGTCAGCACTACCTCCTTGGAGGCGTCATACTGGAGACCCAAACGACGGCTTTTGTGCCTGCGTGTGGTTGAGGGTGCCGCGTTTGGTGGTGTGGCCAACTTGGGATCAGTCGAAGGGTCCAATGGTGGTGGTGGTTGTGTGACTTGCTTGGACAGTGGTTGTTTGGTGGTGTTCTCTGGGGTTTGGTGACGGTGCCTTTGGTGCCGCAGGGCAGCCATCTGTTTCCCCCTCGTGAAGGTGTCTCGCTATGCATGCTCAAGAGTCTCCTTTGGCGGCCGATGTGTTGCGGCGAGTGTCGTGCTCTTGGTGATGTCTTGGTTCATCTTTGCACTTTGATGGCGCCATATGCCTCCCCAAATTGTTAATCGTTCCGATCTTTCGTGGCGGGGCACCCAGTCAAGGTTCATGTTTTTTGCACTCGTTGGTTGTGGATGCTCCTGAGTTGTGCCGTGGGGCTCGGTATGCATGCAATGCGGTGCGTTAGGTTCCTCGCAAAGTCTAAGTATTGTGATTCCTCGACGACACCCCACAACTACTTGTGTCTTTCATGGTGATGGTCCTTTTAGTCTGCTAGCTAGCTCCCGCCCTTGTTGGGTGTCTTGTTCTTCTCTTCTCCTTGTAACCTTGTTGTACGGTTTTCAGATAAACGGGTCAACTTGTTTAGGTTTTCGATCCGGTTTCCCTTATAAACTGAATCTCTCTCTGGCATAATGGCCACTTTGAATAATATATTCAGGTGGAGGGACTCCTCCCCCGGTGATTCTCAAAAAAAAAAAGTTGCCAGGTTGTGTGTGTATTATTTGCCAGCTAATGCTAGTGTAGCAAAAAAGAATGAAAATGGTTGCACTATCTCCTATACACAATTATTCATGTTAAAAACCGAAGAGATTCAAGCATGAGCTCAAGCTATCTGCTACTCCCTCTGTACATTAATATAATATCTTTTAGATAATTAGTAATCTAAAAGATCTTATATTAGTTTACAGAGGGAGTATATCATACTACTTCTCATGGCTAGACGAATGAATGTACAAAGTCAGGGCCTGGACTCGTAAAGCGAGAGCCGGAAAATGGCATGAACTACGCCGTCAGGGTTGACATTGCAAATAGGGTCTACATGTGCATGCAAATTCAATCGTGTCGACATCCTCTGCTGCCACATACTCAAGGTGGTGGATGTATGCAGTGGCGGATCCACCATTGGGGCGAGCTGGGGCGGCCGCCCCGGGTCGCCGGTGGCGAAAAATCGAACCCCCGTTACATATCATTCCTCCTCGTTTCCTCCGGTGAGCGATTCATGGTAGCGGAGGCGTTGGCGTTGTTCTCCGTTTACTAGATGACCCGTTGCGCCAATGGCGCAAAGGACAAGAGCAAGCCAAGTATTGAAAGAGTACACACAAAAATATTTAGAGACAGATTGAAACATGTGGAAATAAAAATTGTTGCTGGCAATGTCATGATTTTCTCTAACCAGTATAAACATACATAAATAGTCTTCTGAAAATATTAGTAGAAGGGCAGTTGATTACTTATATAGAACAAGTGATCACAAACTTCCCCACAGAGACAGTAATGAGGTCTAAAGTGTACACGAGTGGAAATGTAAAGGCTATACATATCTTGCTCAGAGCAATGCCAAAAGGGGAAAGATACTGGATCGATTGATACGAAATAAAAGGTGGCTGCTGTTGGTTAGGACATATAGACTCAAGGTCACCAGAAACTATCTTATGTAGTATTCAGGCACTGCTCTGACTTCATGCCAATATAGCGTAACCTCTGCGTCAATTCTTCAATGCTTGCATTAGCTACTACTTTAGTTCTTTTGATAAAATGGTTTTTACACCAGTAGCAGCACCCCTAAGATTAGCAAGTTTCCAGCAAAAGGATCACATGAGAATCACATATCTGCCTCCTATATGAAGAGAAACAGAAACCCAACAAGATGATATAAAGAAACAGAGGTATCAAAACTGTAATTGCTATAAGAAAAGAAGCTTGATTGCACAAGGTTTTTTATTGCTATAAGAACAGAAGCTTGGTTACAGTGTGATAAAAATAACAAGCACATAAGATTGGAACAGCAAATAGAACACAACATAAATAAGCAGTAGATATACCAAATCTTAATACGTAGCTAATTTAACTATATGGCTAATTAGTTTGCATGTACGAAGCAAGTTACTTTTGATGCAACAGGAAGAGTTGCCTGTATATGCTAACAGGAAAAAAATAAAATGTATATTAGATTTTGAAGGTAAAATGATGTTTTATTGGGCCTATGATCAATTTGAATATAGCTGTGGCAGAAAAGATAGTTTGATCAAATGGCATAACATGCATCGTGTGAAGAAGAAAGCATTTTTGAGAGCCACAGAGAAGGATGCTTTGGTTGTCAAAGAAGACAAGGTAAAGGATGAACAAGAGGCGGCACGCCATATCTTATGTTGAACTGGTTGGATGTAACAGACTATGAGTCTTTACCTCTTGGCTTTAGCCTGTTCAGCAAGAATGTTCTTTGGCTCTTCGTAGCTGCAGCTTCAGTTTCCTGACCAACCTGTTTAGTTTGCTGCTATTAAATATCATTGTACAGGAAGCATGGTTTGTGCAAAAGAGGAAAGTTATTTGCATATAAAACATAGGCATGGACACTTGACACAGCTTAGGTACTCTCTCACTGGTACGCACTATAGATAGAACACGCTCGTATATTTTTCAGCTACTTGGTTCGTTGGTGTTAGAATTGCTCTTTCTTTTAGATAATCAACGTCAGAATGTCTAGTAGGAACATCTTTGTATACAGCCTGAACAATGGCATCGATTTTGTCACCATTAGTGTGTATTAAAAGCTCATCAGGGATGGTTATCCAAGATGGATCCGACTCCCCCTCACGGGCAACAGCAGGCAACACGAAATTAATGAACAACAACAAGATTCAGACAAACAAGCAGAAGCATTAAAGCAGTTGACAGGAGCATTAAAGCATATATTATTTTAACATTGTGGAAATTGCGCATAAGGCCTGAAGACCATAGTTAAAAAAGGCGCGCCTAAGTGAGCGCTTAAGCGCGCCTAGGCTCCAGGCGTTGGAAAAACGCATTGCGCATAACTACGTTTAATCTATGCATAACTGCGCATAAGCATGCGCTTTGGTGAGTAAAGCACAAGGCGGTGGCAAAATGCACAATTAACGCCTAACGCTTTTTTGAACTATGCTGAAGACTGAATCAATTCAGCATTATTGGTCAACTCCTACCGTTGGTATATTTTAAAAAATTTCAATACATCTGGTCTCGGCAGCTTATATACCAGTTAAAAAGCATGATCCATTATGGTCTTAGTAGTAAGCAACTCGGATAGAAGCATAGGCTAATGTGAGGCAGTTACACATGCCGCAAAAGCATACTAAAGACGGATGTTTTTCACGCAAGCTATATTAGTAGAGAAACTATTGCTCAGCTTTGTAAATCGTAACCATAAAAAGGAAAAGGAAGCCTATGAAAAATTGCATTGCAGCACATATTAACAGAAGGAAAATCAGACTAAAATATAAAATCCTATAACTTAGTCCTAGAATCCTTTCGTCATTTGGGGGGATGTATAGCATGGAACTGTAGTCTCGAGAGCCTGATCAGTATGAAATCTTTCAACTATTTTGTTACCCGTGTCAATATCCCTCAGTTCCAGCGGCAGCAATCAAGAGTCAAGAATAAATCAAATTGGTAATTAAACAAATGACAAATTTAAGCTCCAGTTAAGTCAAGCATATAAAAAAATGCCCCTGAAGAGTGTGCAGTAATTTGGGGGGATGTATAGCATGGAATTGCAGATATGCCAATGGGGAGTTGTAATTCAGAGCATCTATGAATAAAGAGTGTGCAGTAAGAAATGAAAGCACTATGTATACTCAGGGTCGCCGGAGACATGCATTGAAGGAAATATGTGCATTATACCACCATATTTCTTGGCTGACTCAACCAAGTCACATACTTTCTCCTGCTACCGACGTCTGTGTTCCTACAAGGGGAAGAAAAACGTTCAACTATTACCACTCCACTTTCAGTATATATACGGTGCCAACAGCTTGGCATAGAACCTAATGTTTTTCTGTGAGTTCATGGATCGGCCATTGGGAAAATATTACAAGGTGGAGGCAGAAGGAGAATAATCAAATAGCAAGACTGTACAAGAAAATAAGCTGCAACTTGCAACTCATCAAATTTTATTTAAATTTACAGGTCATATTAGATGCATAGGAAGCACAGGTAAATACAGATGTTCAGCTTCAAGCCACTCATCACATATAGGGGACCTCCCTTGCTATGCCCAGACCAACAAAAAATGAACTGTCAATACGACTGGACTGACGAAATGAACTATTGAAAGGGAAACCTACTATTTTTTTGCAGAAAATTTTCAATTTGACAATGCAAAAAGTAGTAAACACCACAAGATGTGAGATTTTTTCCCGTTCCTCAATCAATAGCATCTTCAACATCGAGAGTAACGATCAACAACCAGCTCATGTTGCAAATATATTTCAATTGAACAAAGCAGGCTACATCCAGCAATAACTTGACCTAAGTTTCTACTCTTGACCTTTTATAGTGCTCGTTTATGCCATGAACAATAAGGAGTGGAAATTAATATATGCCGAACCAATATTTCGGAATTTGTAAAGGCCAAGTAATTCAACAACCTAATGTTTCCTGGTGAGACACACCATTCATCCATAGCAGGTTAGGCAAGCAAGCTTAGTCTAACCTACTGCAATGGCTGCTGCTGTACCACGAGTGTCGGGGAAGACGTCTAGGGAAGAAGGCGGCGGCGCGAGAGGCCGTACAACGAAGAGTTGACGAGCAGTGGAGACTGGAGATGCTAAACGGCGCAGACTCGAATGGGGCTCGAGGAAGGGGAGGATTGGTCCTTTGTGCGCTAGGTTTTCGGGACGCATTAGTGCCTTTCGTGCTGGACAAAATAACTTGCAATCAAAATATGTATAACTTTACTCCTGAGCCTGGCCAGCATTAATTAGCATGGCCCTTTTTGCTCATATTTGGTACGTTTAGTCGGCAAACCTTTCAGAAATCGTATCTGAAAGAGACTGCTACCATGTTTTGCTTGTTATCGCAAAGAATTCAATCCATAGTATGCCAAGAATCTATGAAAAAATTGCAATTGCTCCGAAGAATATAATACATTGCAGAAATAAAATACTCTATCAGAGAGATGGCACGCGAGGTAGTAGGGACAAGAGCAAGAACTAACTTTGAGAGGAGATGGGCAGACTCTTGCGTCGTGCTCTGGCTGACCCCTACGCTTACGCTATGCCTCATGTATCCATTCCTCGTTCCTCTGTGCTGTGATAGAAATTCAGAATGACAAATAAAAGTATTCTTAGATTGCAGCCTTAATTTATTACCCTTTAGTAGATGCACATTTGATTGATTGATTCCGAAGGAAGAAGATGGGAAATATGCATATAGCAAGGAATAGTAAACAGATGTTCTTTCAAACTTGCACAGCTATTTGTTTTTTCTGTAAACATGCCAATCTACTGCCATCTCGCTGGCCTTAATTTCTTACCTTTTCATAGATGGAAATTTGATTTTGAGCAAGTAGAGAAGCAATATACGATAGCATACATCAAGAAATAGTAGATGAATATTCTTTTCAGCCTTAATTCTTTTCAGCATATATATAACCATTGGTTTTTCCTGTAAATACACTGATGTACTACCATCTCATTGCAAATTATGTATTGTGCCAAGGAAAAATCATTTTACTTTCGAGCATATATATACGATCATACGGTAGTCACACGTATAAGCAGCACCACAAAAACAAACACGACACCCGGAAAAACCAGGAATACAAAGGAATTAACGCGATAATAAGCAGTAAACAAATAGGGTAGAAAATTGCAGCGCTTAGGGAAGAAGGACAAGGACAAACCTAAAAAACTATCAAAAGGGGTTAAACAATAACCTGAGAGGGTGAGGAGGCATGGTGCAGATTTGGTTCTCTGAAATAAAGCATTAGCAATTAACAAAAAAAATTCATCACACATGGCCAGAGATATGAATGACCAACCTATTAAAATCTCCTTCTTAAAGCTTGCAATCCAGTAATATAGGTAGCAACGATGTATTCCCGGGCACATTGAGGGAGGAAAGGAGAAACACATGGTTTGTGAGGAGAACGAACAACTACAGTCATGAAGGACCAACGGATCTGACACGTACCTCAACCAGCTTGCCGGCGGCGCCGCCTCCATCACGAATCACGACGGCCTCCTCCATCTCCCCAGCAGCTCAAGCCCACCGCGACCAACCCGTTGCTCCCTGTCCTCGGCACCTATCTCCCCTGCCCCTTGCAACTTATGGCGGCATTTAGAAAGGAAGTACACATTGCAAGATATAAGTGGAGCAAAGGTATCATCGTATAAGCACAAACATGCTGCAAGATGGCACTAACCCAGGAAAGAATTTTTTATATTTAAAATCACGAAGAATCATAGCAACTATTTTTCTTTCGTAGCCCGGAAAATCCTGTAGCATCAGAAGCATAAGATTGGGCTGTTGTGCTGGTTCAAACAGACAATATATATGTATGTGTTACACCTAAAAGCAGCTATCCATATTACAGAGATCAAAATACTATTAAATATACAATGCAACCAAATGATACTACAATATGCTTGGCGGCACTATATCTTACCATTGTAATTCAGACTTGGTTTCAAAACAGTTTTCCCTACAGCAAAGCAGCAGTCTGGTCGATGAACCACACACTCGGAAGATAGCAAGAATGAGTCTCACAATTGAGAGCAGTTCTCCATATGTCATCTACCAGAGCTACAAGGACGGTTAAGAGAATATACTGGTCTAGAAATAATGCAAAGAGGGGTCATGAAGAAGGTATCTATCAGCAGTGAAAACTGAACCCGACAACTATTTTATTGTGAGTTGTACTATATATGTATTTTTAATATTCCTGTTAATACAAACCAAGGAAAGTGTGTATACTCAGATTTAAATTGTAAACTAAAAGCTGGAACGATATGAGCTAAAACTAAATAAGGAACATGAGATGTCACATGTATGAAGCTAGCACGTGTTAAACGGTTGATACCAACAGGCAACAGCCAAAGTAGTATGCAGTGTTATTTGTACTTGGTAAAGAAGTTAGGCCCTGTTTGGTAGCTCAGTATTTTCTATGTATTTTAAATATACTATAGTTTTTAGGAATACCATGGTTTTAATTACTGTGACCTGTTTGACAACCACAAAGAACTGTAGCATTAATACTGCAGTTTTCCCAAAAACATGGTATTTTCTCTGCATATAAAAAAGAACCTCCGACCTCTTTTTTCTAAACCGAGAACAAGAAAAGAACGAGTGTTATCTCCCAACCAACCAGTCACTGACTCACTGCTGCCTGTCGTCTTGGTCTGTGACCATGGACAAATCAAAGAACGACAAAGGAGAGGAAAACGGCTAGTAGTTTAGCAATTCAGCAGTGGAGTAATCTAGCAATTCAGCAGCACCCGAGTTTTCACGACCTCGATTTCTTCTTCCACCATCAAGAAAGCCTTGACACAAACGTGTTCACGTTTAACAAAACCCTATTAATAGAAATATTCCAAATTAAGGAAAAGTAATCATGGTAAAATCTTAATGCATGAACAATTTGAGATGTTGAGCATACTGTTTGCTTCTCAAAGAGTGTGCCAAGATTGATGCTCTGGGGATAGAAATCAACTCGAATGCAGCAACTACTATCAGACTTTCTTCACGTCTCTCGACAACAAGCTGTGCTGGGTCCTCGATCGTAGCAAACAATGTTACCAAGTCCATCCACCACATTAGGACACATACTGAGATAAAAGGGTAAGAAGATACTTGCCCTTTCCATGGCGTAGGCAGCATCAGTTAGCATGGTGGAGCTGTGCCATAGGGAGGGTGCTGGATCGGAGACCCGTGAGGCTATTCGTGAGCTGGGTGGACTGGCAGCTCGCGTCGGCATGGAAGCAAGCAATGCTTCGCGGGCGTCTCGCCGTGCCGCGGACGTGGCCTTGACGAATCCGCTGAGCATTAATTTTTCCATGACCATGAAAAGATAAACATGAAGGTCAGGCATAGGCTATAGTTGGATGCATATAAAGGACGATGCCTAACAAAGATCTAGTACACTTTGTTCTGAACCTAATCGATTGGTGAGCCGGTCATTACTGATCCAAACTGAAGGTATGACATTACAGAAGCATAAATTCAGAAATCGAAGAACTCAAATGTATTTGTTCAGTTCAAGGAATGTGCGAGTTAAAATAGACTGCTCCTAACGAAGTTGTTGGTCCCACTTCTACCATCACACATACATATGCCGATTCAGCGCAAATAGAAGGCAATCCCAGCATATGCAAACCCAAAACGTAAAGAATCAAATCTAGTACAGAGAGAAGGATACTCGCTGGGAGTCGTCATCGTGCACCATCTATAGCCGCCGTCACCCACCTGCCGAGGCCTCCATCCGCTGCATGACTGCGCGAATTGCCTCCTATTTTGCCACAGCAAGGAGGAACCAGGTGCAGATGTCGTCACCCACCCGTTGAGGCCGCCATCCTGTTAGGCGATGGCAAGGAGGAAAAGGTGAAGCGCACACAGGAGGCTGAGTGTTTTGGTGTGAAAAAAAAACAGAGATAATGAGAGATGTGGAATGGATCTCACCGCCTTAAACTTGAGCTCGTGGACCATCCGTCCTCTGCTGCTCCGCCTTGCCTTGACCACCTCGAGCACCCCCTGTCTTCGTCCTCTCACCTTCTCGAGCAGATCCATGACCATCTCCTTCCCCTCCCACCTCAGCCCTCCTTACCCTCAACTACACAGACTCGGCTACATCCCCTCCTCGGTGACCTGGAGCGAGGGCCTACGAGATGAGCGGCACCCAGCCGCCGGATCTGCCTCCCCTGTGCGATTTGACCCGGGGTGGGCAGCGCGCTGCAGTTGTTTGCCGGAGCGGGCGCCCCCGTCCTCGCCGCCGCCGCCGCCCACGTTGTGCTCCTCGCCCGAGGACGGTCAGGACTTCCTCCAGCACGAGATGCCCCCGATGGACACGCTCGCCGGCATCGCCGAGAAGTAGGCGGCTGCCGGAGCGGGTGCCCCCGTCATCGCCGCCGCCGCCGCCCACGTCCTGCTCCTCGCCCGAGGACGGCCAGGACTTCCTCCAACACGAGGTGCCCCCGATGGACACGCTCGCCGGCATCGCCGAGAAGGAGGCGGCGGCGGCCAGAAGGAATGAGGGGGTCGAGGAGGAGGCGGGGATTGGGGAGGTCGAGGGAAAGAGAAGGCAAGGGATCCAGGAAAGAGGCTACGCACTATTTCATTCTCTCCATCGCACGGACCCTCGGCCACAGGCCCGCCCATCAGCGACACAGGCTAGGCAAGGAGCGAGGTGAAAACGGACGGGATTTCCAAAGGTTGGACGCGTGGATAGCTTGAGAATGGCTGCCACCCTATCATCATTTATATGTTCAATGCGTGACTCTATCGAAGGGGTACGTCAGCAGTTTGAGGGAGGAAGAGATTTGGGCTGGACTGCAGAACTGGGCTGCGTTACTGCAAGCCCAAATGCCCAATCGACTGGTCTCCTCGTCAAACAAAAAAAATCCCCAATCGACCCCCTGTCGTTCCCCAATTCCCCTTACGACCTAGCCACTGCAGCGGTGCTGCGCCACCGCCTGACGCTGCTCCGCGCCTCCGTCGACGCTCGGCGCCCCGCTGCCTCGCGACCTCCGCCAGTGCCGGACGTCCCCGCCGCTCCGTCACCACTCTGTGCGGTACCGCCGCGGCGCCACCCCCCGCTGCTCCGTGCTGCCGGCTCCATGCTGCTGTTGTCTCCTGTCTCAGTGTCTGCCGCCTGCAGTGATGGATTTCGAAATTTCTGATGAAGAGGCAGCTTGGCTAGCTGCTGAAGAAGCTGAAGCTGAGGCTGGGGCTCTAGCTTTGGTGCCAGCGGTGGCAACGGATGGTACAGGCAGATCAACCAACCGGAAGCGACCACATGATTCCAAGAACAACGATCACCAGCATGTATCCTCTTCAGTTCTTCTAGTCTTCTTTGATATGTTCAGTACTGGATATGTTAGTTGGATAGGAACAGTAGACTCGCAGCAGGACACTGAATTTTTTTACAGGTTGAAAAAATCTTTGGATTGCACACGATATGTTAGTTTACTAGTGTTTAAGACATGTTTTATACTTTTGTTATTGAATATCGTGAGTTTTGGTTGAATAGAGTTGCTTTTGTACCGAAATTTTTTTAGACCGTAAGTGTTCGCCCCGGCTAACTTCAATTCCTGGGTCCACCACTGGATGTATGTGTCGTGAGGAACGCCGTTTGAGATGCCCTAAGGGCATCTCATGGCCGACTGTCGTTTGTTTGAGGAACATCGTTGGAGATGCCCTAAGGTCATATGTGTGCTATTTTTTAATATATTTTTTCCATATGTTTGAATGATCTTGCGATAGTTAGTATTTAAAACTAATAATATTCTATTTAATTGCTTATTGTTTATTTTGTTTTATTCCTCAGTCATCATCATGTCTACTAGTCGCATTTTGTTTAATCACTAACAATTAAAAATTCAATATATTTTTAAATATTATGTGGAATAACATATTTGAAGTGATATAACTAAGTGAAAGTATGCTTTGATTATATATTTTTCTATATTATTTTCTCTGTTATATGAATTATAAAGAAAATATGCCCTATTTTCATCTCCTCACGGCCCCCTCGAATTCCCGGAGACATCTTGTTCCTTTCCCAGCCGATTTGAAGAAATTGCTCGACGGATCATTGTCGCATGTTCTTCTTGTTGCTTGCAGACCATGAGTGGTTGTTCACAAATCCGAGGCTCTTTAGAAGAGTTGTCCTCCATGCAAGCTCGTTATGCACTCTTTGGGAGACGACTACTCCCTCCATCCACATAGGTAATTGCCTTTGGCTCCTAGATGCATATGCACCAATTGTCGAAATACACATTTCGAAAACTTGAAAATTTTGGAACAAAAATCCCGCGTGTATATCCGGACATTTTATGTGCGTGCACAAGGTTTCAGTGAAAAACGACATTTTTTGTGGCTTGTGTAAAAAAGATAATTTCTGATGCTTCATTCTAACTATTCACGAGACATTTCTTTATCTTTGTTACACAAGCCACAAAGAGCGTCGTTTTTCACCGAAACCTTGTGAACGCACATAAAATGTGCGGATATACACGTGGAATTTTTGTTCCAAATTTTTCAATTTTTTAAAATGTGTATTTCGACAATGGGTGCATATGCACCTAGGAGCCAAAACGCCGCTCTCCATGGGCTTAGTTAAGTGAAAGTACGTTCTTGTGCATTACCGATTCAACAATTTTTGCTTGATGTTACTTCACTCTGAAGTACTCGTGGTAGCAGAATTTCGCGATCTATGTTTTTCAAAAAAAAAAGAGAGAGAGAAGAATCTGCGTTCTATGGGATAGCACACCTCAATTCTTCCTTCGGTGTAAACTAATCTCCATCCTCTAAAATCTATGAAAATGACGCAACCCTCGAGGCCTCGACTAAGATTTTAATAAACAACTAAAATAAAGGCATCAAATCCATCTTCCGACAATCCTGGTCAGAGAGTTCTCCGACGGATTGTGCCCGTATAGTTTTTCTGCAACTTATACAATTAGTTTTCAGTTTTCAGTTTGTATTTCTCCTTTTGATCGGTTTCTTGAGGTTGTAAATAACTTTGTTTGTCTAATTTATTACTGCAAATTGTCAGGCCGGTTTTTGCCTCAAAAATGGAATGTTTTATTAGTAGTACACCTCTAAGAACACGAGTAGGATTAGAACAAGGAACACGAGTAAGCCAGTCTTGGCGCTTGGATGGTCGCATCCCCCTCGGGTCATTGCCAAGTTTTAGGTGGTCCATGTACCCTTCTCTCGGCAGCGATGCAAGCCGCGAGATCCGAGACAAGAGAGGCATGGCACAACTCCACATCCGTTCACGTACCCGGCCTAGAAAACAACACGCGCAGCTCAGGAAGGAACAGTCAGCAGCCGGTGCTCGTTCCTCAAGCCGTCTCTTCCACCACACCTCTAAACAAGGTTAGCATGATTTACTACCTGTAGAACCTTAACAGTACGATCGAATGCCAAGCACGTACCAGTGATCACACACGCGTGAACCAGATCAAATCACCCATATCTATCTAGTGAAACCATGAAACGAGGCGACACCCAGGATTTAGGGCACATGCACGCAGAACCGGACAAGGTGTGGCCCTGGCTGGCAAGACTGCAACTGCAAGAGGGCCAGGTTGCTCGTAGGTTGTGCCCGCGCGCGCCGAGCGGCTCGTCGTCTTCCCGGCCGCGCGCGCAGCGTAGACTGGACACTGGAGTCCTCCTCCTGTCTAGGCTGCCGCTGCCGCTGCTGATGATGCTGTGTGCACTGTTGACTGGGGGCATGGCATGCAGATGCAGTGCAGTCAGACCATGGTCCTCCTAGCTAGCTAGTCCTGGCCGCGCAAAGGACTTGTATGCAAGTAGCGGCGGCCATGATGTAGTATCTGGGTTGGGACGCAGGCAAAGTGATCTAGATTAATCTAAGCACTTAGAGTACAGTGGTTAGCTAGTGTAGCAGCCTACCGGCCGGCAGAAAATGATCTTGCCATGCCATCTCGCCGGCCTGCACGCGGCGAGTGTGACTGATTCCGAGACACACACACACACACACACACACACACACACACACACACACACACACACACACACACACTACGCGTGTGTTATCGGTCACCATTAACGGTCTGAACTCTGAACAGACGAACGATCAAAATTCAAAACGACAACATTATTGCATATGATACGGCACCTCCGTTGAAGACTTGACAGGTCGCGGATATCGAGCTTGTATGATCAATCAAAACGTACTATACAGCAAGCAATAAATCGATGGTTGATTTTGGCGCTATGCCCGCGGGATGCGACGTTCCTTTGTTCTTACTATGCCAGTGCATACGTTGGCCTTGCTCCGTGGGAGCGAAAGGAAGAGGGACAGAGGCGGAGCAAAGGTTCTCCCTGTCCGCAAACATGTCCCCCTGGTTCTTCCATCACGGCCGCGTGCACCAAGAGGCGCACTGTAGCCGGCCGCATGCAGTGACGGGCACTATGCAGCGTACTGTTCCGGCAGAGCAAGCAGAAGAAGAACTCGGTTCGCCACCGAGCTAGCTTACTGTGCCTGCCGCCGTCCTGCGTCAGCTGGAGGTGCAATGCAAGTACAGCCACAACATACAAGCTCCTCGAAGAAGAGAAGATTTCATTCATTCATTCATTCACGCGCAAACAAACCAACAAACAGACAAACAGGCGAGGAGGAGGAGGAATTAGAATCATCATCATCATCTAGCAGTTCATCACTAGGATCGAAACCCATCGGCTGATTTCTCTTCCCCGAAAACAGATACAAATCAATAGCCAAGGTTATTCACAGCAACAGCAACCGTGGTATGGTCGGTTGCAGAGAAAGCTAAAACGAGAACGAAGAGCAAGAAACTAACTGCTGCTAGTATAACTCCTACTGAGTACTTACTAACTAGTATAGTAACTAGCTAGGTAGAGAAGGTAGGAGATGAAATGCCTGGCGTGCCCCATGTATGCCATGTCGCCGCGGATGATAGGAATGGTGGTAAAGCTGGCCGGCTCAATTCCTCGACCGCCACGTCACCGCCGTGTCAGCAGCAGCTATCCTCCACCGCCGGGGGACGTGCACGGAGGAGGAAGCCGGCGGCAATGGCCGGTGCCACCCGGGAGCGACCTCGACGACGATGCATCGGGTTCCAGCTTGACGACGGCGTGCGTGTGCACGGCAGGGCACGGATGGAACCATCGATGGTGTGCAGTGGTGGGGCGGGGGGTGGTGGTGGTGGCGGTGTGGCCTCACCCCGGCTTTACTACAACTTGACTTCGGGGAGCAAGCAAGGGAGGGAGCAGTGCGGTGCGTATCAAGGAGGGGAGGGCAAGAGGAGGAAATGGCATGGAGCCCAGCCCTGCATGGTTATGCTGCTGTCTCCGGCCGGCCCGGTGGTGACCTCGGCCGCTGTGTGTGTGCCCGCGAATTTATGTAGCCTGCTGCCTGCGCAACGCAGGCTCATCGGAAGACGCACACGCAGTGCAGTCCCGCGACTCGTCATCTCGGTGCCATGTTCCGCAGCGCCGTTGTCTTTCTCTTCCAAGAAAAAGAACGCCAGTAATTTTCCAACAGCTAATAGTACTCGTATTGCTCATGCGGAATGCACGTCCTGGGTCTCATTCATGCAGACCAACGAATAGTGCGGTGCAAATCCATTACTGTCAAGAAGAAGAAAAACAGCTAATTAATTCCCAGGCATGCGTGATTGATCCATTTGAAACAGCTACTTATAATAATTCCCGGTGCACCTCGCGCTCACTCATTTACAAATCGCTATCCGACACGTCACATTGCACGCAAAGGAACAAGAATGCCCCAAGAATACTACTCCCTCGGTAGACTAATATAAGAGCGTTTAGATCACTACTTTAGACTAGTCACAATGAAGAGTAACATACACATACCCCTAAACTATGTTACTACCTTAATAATGGATAGTAACATAAGTGTGACAACATGCAAAGCTTCATTTATTAGATTATAGACTCATATAGCATTGAGACATGTGATGTTACAGTAACTAAGTTACTAGTACTACATCTCTCCTCATTAACTCATTGCCACATAAGAAAATTTGCTGAGTTAGACTCGATGTTACTATCGAAGTTACTCCACTATGGCTAGTCTTAGTAGTCTAAAAGCTCTTATATTAGTTTAAAGAGGGAGTACTACTGTGCTACCATAATGTGTACAACGATACCTTGGCATGCCAGAAATCAACATGTTTATGTACAGCTCACCATGCATGGTCCACACTCCACAGCAGCGACGACAGTTTGGTACAAAAACGATAATGGTCCAAGCAGTACAGCAAACTGGAAGGAAAAAAAATACGGAGCACATGGACGGACCGACAAGGCACGAGTTGAGCAATGGAGCTGTGCACTAAAGAGTGTACAGGAAATGGCCAGCCAACCAAACCAACCGGCGGCCTACTATATGTATGTGTCTGTATTTCTCTCTCTTTCTCCCGTATAGTACTTACTATTCAGCAAAATTTAACTTAATGAACAAACGGCGGCTACGATCTATCTGTATGATGGTGTGTACCTATTATGCTACCTGAAAAGAGAAAAAATCACTTCTGGTAGCAGCAGCAACTTTTGGTACCAACCCTTGTATATAAAGCTAATTGATGGACAGTGCTACGGATGAAAATATAACCATCAGGATCATGTGGCGTCGTTCCCGTTTTCTGCAGGTGGAGCATCTGGGGTGGCGTTGTTCCCGTTTTCTGCAGGTGGAGCATCTGGGGTGGCGCCGGTCCCGTTTTCTGCAGCTGGAGCATTCGAGGTGGTGTCGCTCCCGTTTTCTGCAGCTGGAGCATTTGAGGTGGCGTCGTCTGTGGTCAGGGTGGATAGACTATCGGACAGTGAGTTTGCCTCTTCGCTCTCGGACGGTGCTGCTGTTGAGGCACCATCCTCCGAGCCAATGTCAGAAGTTGCGTCCGAAGCCATGCTAGATGGCTCTGATGCTTCAGATATTTCAGGCTGTGGTTGTCTCAGCAGGCTCCAATACATGATGCTAGCTGTAAGAGTTAGGATCATCTTCTGGTTCACCTGTTCAATCAACATGAGCAAAAAGAGGGTATAAAACCAACAATTTGCACAGCACAGTTCCAATTCTCAATCAACAAGCATCATCAACATTTCTAAAAGGAAAATATTCAAAACAGTAGAGGAATATGCTATACTAGAATTTAGCTCCGATCCAGTTTAATTCAATGAAAAATGGAAATATTACAGGCTCAGTTCCATATTCGTAACAATGGCCCTTTACCTCTATAATGTCCTCTGGCAGTAGAAACACAGAACATCCGAGCTTTCTTGCAACACTAATGATGTAGGTAGCATTTAGCTTCTTTTCCTCGTCTGCAAAATCAAAAGAAATTAGCTATCAGCCAGTACTATGGTTCTTCTACTATTTGTAAAGAAAGCACATAATTAATTAATCAGAAACCAATTAAATAGCACATGTGGACCAAGAACAGACCAGCTTCTCCCTTTGTAACTACTTTCCAGTTCACAACCCTTGGCTGAACTGCACTAAGAAGTTCGAGGAAGAACACTCCATTTGATAAACTCTTATCCTGAAGGGGAAAATGGCAAGAAAAACATTAACAGCTGGAGTTTCTGATATGGTCACGCGAAAGCTATGGATATTAAAGTCACCTTGAAGCTTTCCATTCGAGATGTTCTTCCTGATGCTTTCACTTTGCTGTTTGCCCAGTTCAGTATATCTGCATCAGTAATTTGCTTTCCTTGGGATCCTTTGGAGTGGGATCTCAGTCTGTTTAGCAATTGAAGGATATTAAATCTCATCAATTGCCACAGAAGTGCTGAAAGACAACACAGAGAAACTCAAATTATATGTCCACTAAGTTATCAAGAACAGGGCATTAGCATTCACTACAAAGTTAGATATGATCAAACTCACCAACTATCAATTTCTTATTTCCCTGAACAATATCATTCCCAGCTAAATTTACTAATGAAAACTTTAACTCCTTCCCAATTTTTACAACTTGATTGCAGTTCTCCAGTTTCCTAAATGGCAACTTAATTGGAGGTTTTGATGCCAACTTCCAATTGACAGATCCAGGAGAAACTTTGTCAAGTACTTCAAGAAGTACCCATCTGCAAGATCATAAACTAAATCATCAACTCAGCAATTGATATAACACAATAACACAAGACATTATGAAAATATTCTTGTTACCCATTGCGAACATCTTCAAAAACATTATTCACGTATGACTCGACCCCAAGGCTGTTGATCCACATTCGGAAGGCCCTTTCTTCTCTGGATACTAGAACATCATCACGTGATGCTGTCTGTGTGAGTGTAACTTGTTTAATGTCACTAGTTAGACCATTCCTGCACATCATGGAATAATATCATTGAAGTGATCAATGGTCAGCATGGAAAAATCGTTAAAATCAACCCAAGAAACTTTCAATTTAAAATAGCTCGTATGACTTTGATCATATCTTAAATTTCTGGTCCTTTTTGAGAGCAGGAAATTCGGCACTTACCGATGCTGGAATATTTGTGCAACAAATGCAAGATTCAAGTTGGCAGAACCCTCAGTGATATCCTTTGGTGTAAGGTATCTTTTGCAGTCCAACTTCTCTGCTTGTTCAAGTACCATTTTTGCCCTTTCATCAGGATCCTTGGTCACCAGTGTGGTTTCAGGGGAAGTCTCTGGAGCAAGAGCTTTTAGAAGATAAGCATAGGCTTCACCATCCTGTAAGTAATTAACTTATGTGACCATCGGAAGTTGAACAGAGCAGGAACAGAAGCATGTCAAAGAACAACATAATGATGGATCAAGTACAGGGCGACATAACGTACGCTTTATTACATAAAAGGAAGAAAATAACATAAAGTGTTGGATAAACAATGTTGAAAAGCTAGCTGTTGCTTTGCCCACAAGACTCAAATTCAACAAGATCAACCAAATGTGTGACAGGCAGATTTTTGTATCATTGCAGGTGTATCAAAATTGCATATAATTAAGTGATTAGTAAGTGTTGTGACATGTTCTGTCATATGCACCTTCACATCCGAAGAGAAATTGTTGACAGTTTTCTTGTAGCCAGCCTTTTTCAGATGATGGTTCATCCATCGAAGCAGCATCTTTTCTGGTGACAAGCTCAACACTTCATCTATATCCTGTACAATATGCAATAAAATAGATTTTGTTTTGAGCAACGATGTACACTGGGAGTTGAAACAAAGGCAAAACACTTCTACTTACCTTACTGTCATCAAACAATTCCACAAGCTGGGGTGTCTTCTTAAGATTAAGATCAGCCAAAAGTTGAATCTGGTAATAAGTGAAGCAACTCTTTAGGTGATGAAGCAGGAGTTCAAGTGTTCAACCATAGTGTGTCCATTGAATTGCATAAAAAAATGTGAATCTCATTTCAATACTTACCTTTATGATTTGAGATATCAATCCAAGAACTAAATGAGGCTGCCAAACAAAACAATAGAAGTATGTGTAAGTCCCCACTTGATTTATTTAAAGGGAATTTATAGAACTGAATATGGGAATTGGGAGCATTTTTCCATTAGGTGAAAATAAACAAAGAAATATGAGATGTCCTACCTACTATTAAGTGATAAAATGAACAGGGACAAAGGACAGGCAGCAGTTAATAATGATAACAGTATTTATACCTAAATTTACCAACAAATTCATCAAAGAAAAAATTATATATCACTATACAGGACATGGAAGAATTAAAGGGAGACGAATGATTTATCTCATTGCAGAAGAAGGATAATTTAGAGCGCTGCAACATTTTTATATAGTGACAGTGCATCATGAGCTACAAGAAAGGATAACAAGTAGGGAACACAAGGCATACCCTTCCTTCCACTAAATCCTGGGTGCCAATGTTGACAACAGTACATCCAATGGCCTTTGCAGAGTTGAGGCACAGTGTGTGGTTTTCATTCCTCTCCCATGGGTTAAGAACTCTTTTCTTATTTATTGCTCTCTCATCAATGGTCCCAGGTACAGCTACATTGATCAACTTACTGACAAAAGATCCAGCAAAGAATTAACATCAGCTACAACTAGCAGGCAGTTTCTGTTGAAAGAGTAAATTGGCATGCGCCGTGTAGCTAGCTAGAAAGCCTTCTCACCAGAGCAGGACACCATCCCGAATAAGATCGAATAGCTGGTTGCCGGATGGGTCGATTGGCAAGTACTTCTTCAAGAATGGGTCTTCACCAAGGTAAGTGTTAATATGCGCCACGTAAGAAGACTTCTCCGCCTGGTTGAGATTGTGCAGCAGCGTAGTGATGGTGGATTTGAGGAACGACGACGAGTTCTTGCGGCCGCCAGCCCCGCCGCCGCCGGCAGCGGCGCTTCCTTCCTTGGCGCTCACCCTTGCTTGCAGATTCAGGTACTCCTGCAAAAACACCACAGCAAATTCCCCATTCGAACCGAATCTGTAAGACAATGACACACTCTTCCCCTCCACTGTAATACTAGTAATACTAGTAGTCAGGAACTATGAGGATCACCGAGATGTACCCGGAGGAAGGACTCGAACTCAATCTCCTGGTCGCTGTCAGGGTACGACTCCGACAAGAAGGCGGCGATCTCCTCCTCAGGGACCACTTCGTGAAGTCCCCTGAGCTTCTTCATCAGCCCCGGGAGGTTCTTGGTGGTGACATGGCCGGAGTCCCTCTTCAGAGACACGAACTGCAAAACCACAACGAGACATAAACCTCGAGTTGGAGCGGATGCGACGGAGGAGACTCTTAACAATAAACTGAGGTTTTCGGCGCAGAGGAGCAAGGAAGCCGTGGATTCGGGTCGTCACCTTGGCCTTGAGCGATCGGAGCTCCACCTGCGTGAACTGGCCCTGCAGGGAGGGGTCGGAGACGACGACCCCGACGAAGCCGGACATTTCCCCTCGCCGCGGCCCGATTCGACCGGGCTCCGGCGCGGCTGCGGGGAGATTTCAGATCAGGGACAAGGGAGCCGGGAAAAAGAAGGAACAGATCGTCCGCGCGCGGGTGGGGGGCTGCGGGGAGGAAGATCGAGATACCTTCCGAATTGCTCACGGTAATTCTGCCGTGCAGCCTCTGCTGCTCCTTCTCTTGCTGGCGTGCTTTCCTTGTGCTCGGGGAAAAAGGTGGGCAATGGCGTCTGGGAACTCCCAG
>NC_041391.1:556514626-556567799 GCF_002162155.2 Triticum dicoccoides | reverse complement strand
GCAAGCAAGCAAAATGGACTTCAATAAACAATGGAGCAAAATTTTGACAAAAAAAATACGAAGATGATTTTTTTTGTTTGATTTTTTTCTTGATGGGGAGAGATCGATGATGTGTTTAGTTGCCGCATGCTCACAACCGCCGGAAAGAGTCATCGAAGACCTGTTTTATCTAACACGTGTGACGGCCGAATCCTCGCATTAGGGCGGCTTAAGGTTTACATGTATCTGATGTAATTTTTGTTAGCTCTATGCTCTTTGTACCGTCATAATTGATTATAAATAAATCAAAAGTTTCTCTTAAAAAACATTTACATTGTCACAAGGGGTTTTGTGGGGTTTCCTTGTTTCTTTTTAGCGGATTAGTTTTATTACCGGCAAACATTTTTAGTGTGTGTTTATGTGTTGTACAAAATTATAAAGGAAAAGGGAGACCACAAAAATATTATTCATTTTGGGTCTACTACCTCCGTCCAGCTTTATCTTATATTTTGGTTTAAACTTTGATCGTATAATTGATTTGCAGAATATAAGTGACATGTCATAAAAAATTGTTGGATTCATATTCAAATGAAATTTATCAGATATACTAATGAAATTATCAGATATACTATTTTCCAAATATAACTCATATATTTATTACACAAATGTATTGTCAAACTTTGATTTAAAATGCGAGGGAGCGTAATAAACTCGGACAGAGAGAGTACTAATGATGTTGCAAATAAGTTTCAGTGAATATATTGTCAAAGTTGAAGAAGTTTAAATATAGATTCTAGTAAGCCGTGTACTCCGTTGTTTCCCCACATGCACATATTATAGTTAGAGAATTATCGGGAGTGACTCACTTTATTTTCCCTCACCCTTCCCCTCTTGCGTCGGCCCCCATTTTGAAACTCTACCAGAACTTCCCTGCTCGATCCAACGCTTAATCCAACATCGATGGCTGCCGAGAGGCGTGCATGGCTTCCTTGTGTATATTAGAGCGGTAGTAGCAGTCCTCGGTAGTCTTGGCGTTATGTCGTGGTTTGGTGGCATGACATTGGTGTGCTTTTGCTCCGTTGCCAATGAATGGTGTATGGATCCCACCTTCCTCCTCCTCTGGCCCACTTGCATGATGGACGACAACAGCGGGTGGTGGTTTTGGCTGAAGGACTTTCAATAAGCTCGGGAGAGCCCCTGACCGGCCGGATATTGGATCACCCTTTCTTCTTCTTCTTCTTCTTCTTCTTCTTCTTCTTCTTCTTCTTCGCCGGTGTGATGGCGGGCGAATGGTAATAGGTGGATCCGGTGGCAGCCTTCGCCGAGCTGGGGTTCTTTGGGGATTGCAAGCTGCCTTATGGATCTAGTGTTCCCTTCATCTCATTTGCATCAACATCTGTCACAAAAAGATGCAGATTATAGGTATGCTTGTGGTGTGCCATTTTCAACCTCGACGTGAGGCCTTATCCCCTTGCTCGTCATTGCCAATGCTTGTTAGCAAAGATGATGGCCATGGAGTCTTCAACGATATTGCTACGTGCGATAACGCTCAATTGCGCTCCTCTTATATGGATTGGGGTTCTATTTGCAAAAAGAGAGGACCATGTTGTAAAATCTTATTTTATTTTTAGGTCTTCTATGTAGTGTTGTATTAATTTTCATATGAAATGGTAGGCTGGGCCTTTGAGCCCCTTATCTCTATTAAAAAATTTTAGCGTACTTTTTACTATTGTTTTTAAAGAACAATTGTTTCATTGGATATATTACAGTGTTAAACGCATATGCTGCCAAAAAAGGGGGTAAAATAAGGGGAGAGGATTTGTGGCATACATGTGCGGGGCACCGAGCCTCTCGCGCGTGTTTTTTCTTTTGGCATTTGAATTTTAATCTTTGTATATTTTGAACGGAAAGTCCAAATTAAGTTGTGTTTCCCTACTCGTGTTTCTTTTCTCTTTTTAGAAAACTTCCAATATATTCATGTTCAATCATGGCAATATAACGAACATCGAAACTAATAATAAAATACATCAAGGTCCGTAGACCACCTAGCGACGACTACAAACATTGAAGTGAGCCGAAGGCGCACCGCCGCCATCGCCCCTTCCTCGTCGGAGCCGCGCAAAACTTGTTGTAGTAGACAGTCGGAAAGTCGTCGTGTTAAGGCCCCACAGGACCAGCGCAACAGAACAACAGCCGCCGCCGATGAAGAATAGCATATTTCAGAAGAATCCAACCTGAAGAAACACAAATGTAGACGAACTACGACCAGATCCGAGCAAATCCACCCAGGACAGATCCGCCGGAGACACACCTTCACACGCCCACCGACAATGCTAGACACACCACCGGAACGAGGGCTAGGTAGGAAGAACCTTATTCTACCTTCATGGAGCCGCCACCGTCTCGTCTTCTTGAACAGGACACAACCCCTAACAAAACTTAAAGAAACATCTAAAAACGTAGCCCTCTCGCCGGCAAGGGCCGGGATCCACTGCACCATCATGGCCCTAAGACCACTGAAGACGAGGCGGACGGCGGCGGCGCTGGCGGGAGGCAGAGAAATCCTAAGCTTTTCTTGGGGAGGAGGCAGTTACCTATTCATGTTTCCCCTTACAAGGGTTTTCACATCAGATTCATTTTGAATACGTTTTGATGAGTTTTTAAAATTTATGTGAAGTTTTAGCTTTTGAAACTTAGTACGAGCACAACTTTAGTAATTGCGACCGGAAAAATATCTCTTAAAAGTCTCGTATGCAAAATCATAAATTTCAAAGATTAAAACTTAAAATTTAGGTGCTTGCAGTTGCTCCCGCACCGGCGTGCCCTGCGAAAATCAGGATAATTGCACCGGTATTGATGGGTGGTAATACGGCGAGGGGCAGTGTGCGTCTTCTTCCCGTGCAAGAGGAGCCGACAATCCGGTTCGGTCCACGATGCGTCCTCGCCATGTTTCTATCGGCGAGCCGAAAGCGTCACCGCCGCTTCCAAAAGAAGAGGAAGATACAAAACACGTCACCGGCCTTCGGCTTGGCGCGTTGCTACCTGGTGCCATTGCCGCCGGAACACACCAACAGCGCGTACCTGTACAGACACATGCCCCCCGGTCCATCCTCCCACCGCCCACGCGCCCGTCACCGCGCGGACACGCGTGACCCAGCGGCCGGTGCGCACGCGTATGGCGCCGATGTGTTCATCCGCCGCCACGGGAGAACCTCATATTTGCCTGAATTCATTGCCAAGGACAAGGACGCGTCTATCCGGAACGACTGGTCGAACTGAAGTTTGCAGCGCGGGTCGCATGACCGGGCATGCAGTCCACCCAAGTGCGGTGCCGTGGCGTCATACGGCCGCACTAAGCAAAACGCCGGCCCACGAGTATGGGACGAAATGACGAATGGAAGATGTACTACGGAGTACGCGGACCCTTGCGCCGACCGGGCACGGCTGAATGAATCGCAGTACATCCGTTGGCTTACTATTAAGCGGGGACTTATTTATATGCCATGTGATGCGAGGGCAAAGGATCCAAAGGGGTTGTAAAATTGTTCGATGGTATGCTACTCCGAGCACGTGCGACCGACGACATGGAGGAGGCAACGTCAACGTGCTCGCTACTTTTTTCCTTTAAACCTGGATCTCGTGACTTTTCTCGCGTGCACTTTTAATTCTTTTTTTATTTAGAGGAATTTTTTCAGGGGGATTTAGGGGAACTATGCTCACTTTAAGCCGTGGAGACATGGAATATCCTATTTGGCGCTTAAGGTGCCAAATACTACCTTGTTGGTAGACAGAGCCCAAACCTTCCCACACATGTTTTATATGGGCTGGCCCATGCAAGCTTCCAGCCCCTCATGCTTTTGGGAAGCTTCTAGATTCTTTTGGCTCGTTATCTTTTTTTTCTTTCTTTTATACAGTTTTTTATCACCCTGTTCCGAATTAATTAACGCAACCTCTATACAATGTCTTACTTACATTGTATAGAGACTACATCAATTAATTCAGATCGGAGGGAGCAGTTTTTCTTTTCATGTTTTTGCTTCTTTCTTAATTCTTGTTTATCTTTAAAAAATCATGAACCTTTTCATTTTCATGAACATGTTTGAATTTGTGATTTTTTTAAATCTTAAGTTTTACTCAAACTGTATTTTTTTGAATTCACAAATAGCTTTTCAAATTATAATTGTTTAATCTATACAAACCAGGGTCATTTTTTTTCATAAACCATCACTATTGGATTTTCCTGAATAGTGACTCAGAGAGCAAGGTGGTTAGAATAGTCGAGCGAGCACGCAGATGATTGAGCCAATGCGCAAAAGAGCTCGTCCATGTGTACACTATAGTGGTTGTTTTGCACCTTAACCTTTGAATAGAAGCTCCTCGCAATCACCTCTTTTTTCTTGAAAGAACCTCACTGGCCTTTTTGTAAGAGCACTACTTTCGCGCGTCCTTGACGGCCCAATGCCAAACGGTCACACGCCTCTAAGATGTGTATTGGGCCGGTCCGTGAAGCATCTCTTGGTCCTCTACCTCAATTTATTGTTCACAAAGCATGCATGTACTCAAGGGCGGATCTAGGGTGGGCAGGGTAGCTGCCGCCCACCCTAGTATTTTAGGTTAGTCTATATACCATAGGTTATTAGGAGATGCCTAGCAACAGCCTACTGCTCGTCTTGACCCGCAAGTAGACACGCATTGGAGCAAACCAGCCCTAGTAGCCACAAGAGCTGTCCCCTACGTCATCGCATAGGCCCCCTCCTCTTCCGTGTCTAACGGCCTCATCAGCGGCAAGAGGAGTGGGGATCTATCGGTCCATTATGTTTTTTGTCCTTAGGTTTTTGTTACCTCGGTGGCATCGACGAGGTGGTGGTAGCGATGGCGTATTGGAATGTCCCCCTCCTACCTCGACGACTTCTAATCCAATGCCGACGTAGGGCGTGCGATAGTTGTGTCACCATATCTATTATCTTTCTTCAGATCTTGGTAGTTGGCTTGCGATTCCTTTGCAAGATGGCTAATGCTCTTCTTCCTCCCTAATGGTTGCGAGCGAAAGTTTCTTTCTTTGACAATTGAGATCTCATTGATCCAAGGACTTTGCCATCGCGGCCAAGGTGTGGTCATCGGTTTCAGATCCCACACAACCCAAGTGGCTCAATCCATCAAGCGGCATAAAAAACCTCAAGGATGATCCATCAGTGGAATTCTCGTGGAGGCGGTGATGGATCCTTGCTGGAGCTCTCTCAGTGGGTGAATGACAACTCGTCGATGCTAGGGGTTGTTATTTTTCTATCTTGAAAAGTTTGTTATGTAAAATTGTAGTTCTATTGTTCTTATCCAAAGGAAGCAGTTTGTATTCTACAAAATAGCGAACCAGACCTGGTGCCTCTCCTGACTAGCAAACCAAACCTGGTGCCTCTCCTAACTAGTCGACTCCCCTGACTTTGATTCTGTTGGAAAACATAGTAGAAAAAAATCGCCCTACGAACACCCAGGAACAATATGAAGATGCATATAGGGTTTAGATCAACGATCATTACCGACTCCGGAGTGCAGCGGAAGTAGATGAGTCGGTGTAGATCGTACTTGGAGTCCCATGAACCGTTGATGATGATCCCGCGAACCGCCATCGAATGATCCCTCAAACAAAAGACAGAAAGCACGACCTCTCTACTTGGTTGCAAGCGGACGGTCTTCATGATCCGGCAGCGCTTCGCCGTCCAGAGCTAATCGTCGCTGGAGAATTAGTGAGAGGAGATTAGAACCACACTAGGCTTCTAATTATGATGATTATAGGAACTAGGTCTAGCTCTAATTAGTGCAAGTAGGACCTATTAGAACTAGAACTAGATGAACTAGAGGAGGCTCCAAAACTCGTGTATAGAAATGGGCCAATACCTCGAGTATATATATGTTAGAGGGGAGGATGGGCTGACAAGAGGAGGGGAAGGACTCCCATCCCTTGAGCCGGCCAAGGGGGGAAGGAGGAGTCCTTCCCCCTCCCCAGTTTGACCTCCCCTAGAGGTAAATGGGACAAGGTAGTAAGGAGAAGCTTCAAAAGATCAAGTCCATCCTAGAGGAGTGAGGCGGTAGCTCGAAGGTTAAGTATATTTTAGGCCAATATATATGACAGGCCATGGAACACCAAGAAGCTAATGATGTTGGTGGTATATTTTGTAGATCTACTAATCTTAGTTTGTAATGCCTAATGCAAACAATGTGATCAACTATTAGGATAGCTAGCAAGCAATCATATGGGTCCTTGTTGTGATCCTTGATATTACCTCTTTTCTTAGCCACTTGTATGAATTGTACTTCTTATGCCCACTTAGGTAAGAGTATGCAACCTGTTATAGTCCAGGTGCATGTTATGAGTCTTTGTTGTGGTGTTTGTTTCAATTTGTATATCACAAGTCATGTGCTAGTTCTATGTGCATGTTGTTGATTCTTGTATCATCGATCTTGGCAACAACATTACAGATAAGTGGACTCCATAGATAGTCCACACAAACAATTTAGATACGTAGCATAGTGCATACAACAATAGATAGGACCCAAGCTAACCTCATACATACTTCATACCATTGCAACACCAGCAATATGGATAGGTATTATAGTGCTTACAACAACTGAAAGAATAGTAGATAGATAGGTAGCATACTGCATACAACATCACTAGAGAAGACTAAGTCTCAACCACTAAAGCTCAATGATAAAATCTTCCTCACAAATCCCCTTGATCTTCTCCAACTTGCCCTTGTGAATTTCTCCAACTTTAGTTAGCTCAGAAATGTGTTGGGTTCTACGGTAGGGTGCGTCAACTACAAATTAAAATTTTCCTACACACAGAACAACCAAAACATGCTATGGAAGATGGATCACGAATTGTTACTACTAGACGCACAGTGTCGTGTAGCAAAAGAAGTGTTGGGGCAGCGCATCCACGTGGATCGTCTCCTCCTCGTCCGATCTCCCTCGAACAACCGATCGTCGGATCCCACGTACTGGTTCATCGGAGCGGCGCAAGTGCACCGCCTCTAATGGTATCTGCACGTGCAGGAGGAACACCGTGCGGCGGACTACTAGGTCCGATCACACAGCCGGCGGTGAGCGGAGGTGTCTACTTGCAACACATGAAAAGTCCTAGTGACGGCGTCGAAGTGATAAACCAAATGAGTGTGCCGCACCCCCACTATATATAGGCATCCGTGGTGGGCTCAACACTTGGGTCTCACACGGATCCTAAAGCCCAAAGTCTGTTCGGTTTGGATCCAAGTCCGAGTAGGATCACACTTGACTCGTGGAGTCGGATCCGGCCTCTCAGATTCCTTCCCTTAAGCGTGCAACCCCTTAGGTTCTTGTTCACTTGGTCGTGAGTCAGATCACATCTAGCTTGGCTATTCGGTAGTGGCCTCTAGCAAAGCATGCCGATTCCAAGTGTCCGATGAAGCTGGTTAGGCGAACCTGTACATCATACTTCCGTTCCTTTTGCCACACGATATATGTTGTCGGTGATGGAAATATGCCCTAGAGACAATAATAAAATGGTTATTAATATATTTTCTTAATCATGATAAAGGTTTATTATTCATGCTAGAATTGTATTGACCGGAAACTTAAATACATGTGTGGATACATAAACAAATACCATGTCCCTAGTATGCCTCTACTAGACTAGCTCGTTGATCAAAAGATGGTTAAGGTTTCCTAACCATAAACATGTGCTGTCACTTGATAACGGGGTCACATCTTAGGAGAATGATGTGATGGACAAGACCCATCCGTTAGCTTAACATATGATCGTTCAGTTTATTGCTACTACTTTCTTAATATCAAATACATATTCCTTCGACCATGAGATCATGCAACTCTCAGATACCAGAGAAATACCTTGTGTGCTATGAAACGTCACAACGTAACTGGGTGATCATAAAGATGCTCTACAGGTATCTCCGAAGGTGTTTGTTGAGTTGGCATGGATCAAGATTGGGATTTGTCACTCTGCGTGACGGAGAGGTATCTCTGGGCCCTCTCAGTAATACAACATCACAAGAAGCTTGCAAGCAAAGTGACTAAGGAGTTATTACAAGATGATGTATTATGAAACGAGTAAAGAGACTTACCAGTAACGAGATTGAACTAGGTATGGAGATACCGACGATCGAATCTCAGGCAAGTAACATACCGATGTACAAAGGGAACTACATATGTTATCATAAAGGTTTGACCGATAAAGATCTTCGTAGAATATGTAGGAACCAATATGGGCATCCAGGTCCAGCTATTGGTTATTGACCGGCGAAGCGTCTCGGTCATGTCTACATCATTCTCGAACCCGTAGGTCCGCACACTTAATGTTCGTTGATGATATAATATTATATGAGTTATGTTTGTTGGTGACCAAATGTTGTTCAGAGTCCTGGATGAGATCACGAACATGACGAGGAGCTCCGGAATAGTCCAGAGGTAAAGATTGATATATGTGATAATAGTGTTTGGTTTCCGGAAGGGGTTTCGGATGTTTCCCAAAATGTTCTGGCACAAGAACACTTTATTTGGGCCAAGGGGTAAAGCCCACGGGGTTTTTGGAAGGTGTAAAAGGAAGTTTTGCAAAGGCCAGGGGCCAGACGTCAGGGACCCTGGTCTTGGGCCAGACGGCAAGGACCCTAGCGTCTGGCCCTGGAGTCCAAGAAGGACTCTTGCCTTGCATGCTAAACCGAGTTTGAGGAGGCCCTTTCTCCAAGAAACGACCCCAGGGCTCAACATATAAATAGAGAGGCAGGGCTAGCACCCGGAACACATCAAGATTCACCAAACCGTGTGTCGGAAACCTTGCCCCCTCTAGTTTATCCTTTGTCATAGTTTTTGTTGTGCTTGGCAAAGCCCTGCGGAGATTGTTCTTCACCACCACCGTCACCATGCCGTCGTGCTGCCAGAACTCATCTACTACTTTGCCTATCTTGCTGGATTGAGAAGGCGAGGACGTCATCGAGTTGAACATGTGCTAAACGCGGAGGTGCCGTACGTTCAGTACTTGATCGGGACGGACCATGAAGGTGTACAACTACATTAGCTGCGTTGATAAATGCTTCCGCTTTGTGATCTACAAGGGTATGTAGATGCTCTCCCCTTCTCGTAGCTATGCATCTCCATGGATAGATCTTGCGTGTGCGTAGAATTTTTTTGTTTTCCATGCAACGTCCCCATCAGTGGCATCATGAGCCAGGTCTATGCGTAGATGATATGCACAAGTAGAACACAAAGGTGTTGTGGGCGGTGATGCTCATACTGCTTACCACCAACGTCATATTTTGATTCGACGGTATTGTGATATGAAGCGGCCCAGACCAACCTTTAACATGTCCAGGTACATGAGACTGATTCCACCGACTGACATGCAACTTGTTTTGCATAAAGGTGGCTGGCGGGTGTCTCTTTTTCCTACTTTAGTTGAATCGAATTTGACTACGGCCGGTCCTTGAAGAAGGTTAAAACAGTAAACTTGATAATCACAGTTGTGGTTTTGCGGATGGAAGAGCGGTTCTTGCTAGTTGCCCATAGCAGCCATGTAAAACTTGCAACAACAAAGTAGAGGACGTCTAACTTGTTTTTGCAGGGCATGTTGTGATGTGATATGGTCAAGATATGATATATATATATGTTGATGTATGAGGTGATCATGTTTTGTAATAAGTTTACGACTTGCATGTCGATGAGTACGACAACCGGCAGGAGCCTTAGGGTTGTCTTTAATTATTGTATGACCTGCGTGCCAATCACTTAAGCGCCATGTAATTGCTTTACTTTATCGCTATGCGTTAGCAATAGATCTAGAAGCAATAGTTGGCGAGACGACCCCGACGCTACGATGGAGATCAAGGTGTCGTGCCGTTGATGATGGAGATCATGCCGATGCTTTGAAGATGGGGATCAAAAGCACAAGATGATGATGGCCATATCATGTCACATATTTTTGATTGTATGTGATGTTTATCCTTTATGCATCTTATTTTGCTTAGAATGACGGTAGCATTATAAGATGATCCCTTCACTTAATTTCAAGATAAAAGTGTTCTCCTTGAGTATGCACCATTGCCAAAGTTCGTCGTTTTGAAGCACCTCGTGATGATCGGGTGTGATAGACTCTACGTTCACATACAACGGGTGCAAGCCAGTTTTGCACAAGCAGAATACTTGGGTTAAACTTGACGGGCCTAGCATGTACAAACATGGTCTCGGAGCACTGGAGACCAAAAGGTCAAACATGAGCCATATAGTAGATATGATCAACTTGAATATGTTCACCATTGAAGACTACTCCATCTCACGTGATGATCGGACATGGTTTAGTTGATTTGGATCATGTATCACTTAGACAACTTGAGGGATGTTGATTTAAGTGGGAGTTCATTAGTAATTTGATTATTTGAACTAAAATTTATCATGAACTTAGTCTTAATAGTTTTTGCATATCTATGTTGTAGATCAGTGGCCTATGCTACCGTTTCCTTGAATTTTAATGCGTTCCTAAAGAAAGCTAAGCTGAAAGATGATGGTAGCAACTACACAGACCAGGTCCGTAACTTGAGGGTTATTCTCATTGTTGCATAGAAAAATTATGTTCTTGATGCACCACTAGGTGACAGACCTGAAGCAAGAGCTAATGCAGACGCTATGAACTTTTGGCAGGCTTGATCTGATGACTACTCGATAGTTCAGTGTGCCATGCTTTACGACTTGGAACCAGGACTTCAAAAGCGTTTTGAACGCCACAGAGCATATGCGATGTTCCAAGAGCTGGCATTAATATTTCAAGCTAATGCCCGGGTTGAGAGATATGAACTCTCCAACAAGTGCTTCAGCTGTAAGACGGAGGAGAACAATTCTGTCAGTGAGCACATACTCAGAATGTCTGGGTACCACAACCACTTGACTCAGCTAGGAATTGATCTTCTAGATGAGTGTGTTATTGATAGAGTTCTTCAATCACTGCCACCAAGCTACAAAGGCTTTGTGATGAACTATAATATGCAAGGAATGACGAAAACGATTTTCGAGCTCTTCGCGATGCTGAAATCGACAAAGATAGAAATCAAGAAAGAGTATCAAGTGTTGATGGCTAATAAGACCACCAGTTTAAAGAAAAAGAGCAAGGGAAAGAAAGGGAACTTCAAGAAGAACGGCAAGGAAGTTGCTGCTCCCATGAAGAAGCCCAAAGCTGGACCCAAGTCTTAGACTCAGTGCTTCTACTGCAATGGTAATGGTCACTGGAAGCGGAACTGCCCCAAATATTTGGCGGATAAGAAGGATGGCAAAGTGAACAAAGGTATATTTGATATACATGTTATTGATGTGTTCCTTGCTAATGCTCGTAGTAGCACCTGAGTATTTGATACTAGTTCTGTTGCTCATATTTGTAACTCGAAACAGGAGCTGCAGAATAAACGAAGATTGACTAAGGACGAGGTGACGATGCACGTCGGAAATGGTTCCAAGGTTGATGTGATCATCGTCGGCACACTACCTCTACATCTACCTTCGGGATTAGTTTTAGACCTCAATAATTGTTATTTGGTGCCAGCATTGAGCATGAACATTATATCTGGATCTTTTTTATTGCGAGCCGGTTATTCATTTAAGTCAGAGAATAATGGTTGTTCAATTTATATGAGTAACATCTTTTATGGTCATGCACCCTTAGTGAATGGTCTATTCTTGTTGAATCTTGATTGTAGTGATACACATATTCATAATATTGATGCCAAAAGATGCAAATTTGATAATGATAGTGCAACATACTTGTGGCACTGCCGTTTAGGTCATATTGGTGTACAACGCATGAAGAAACTCCATGTGGATGGACTTTTGGAATCACTTGATTATGAATCATTTGATACTTGCGAACCATGCCTCATAGGCAAGATGACTAAAACTCTGTTCTCTGGAACAATGGAGCGAGCTAATGATGTTGTAAATGTGCCCTAGAGGCAATAATAAAATGGTTATTATCGTATTTCCCGTTCATGATACACTATTGCAGGATGCTGCTGACGCGACACTATGATCAGAGACCCTTCTACAAAACTATGTGCGATGCATTAATCGCAAATGGTGATGTAAAAAAAACGTCAAAAAGATGCAAAACGTTTGCGATGGAGGATACATCAAACACGGTTCAGATTTTAGTTGCATGTGTGATGTGGGGCATACGGTTTAGTTCAATGAACTGTTTGCGATGAGGAAGAAGATCAGAAACGGGCAGCCAAATGAGGCGTGTGCGATATAAGACATACAGTTCAGTCGAATTAACTATTTGTGATGAGGCGAAACTATAGAAATGGGCAGCCAGATGAAGGTGTGTGCGATTGAGGCCATATGCTTCAGATAGATTAACTATTTGCGACTAGGCAACACAACAAAAATGGTCATCCAAATCAATGTGTGTCTGCGATTGACGGCATACACTTCACACAGATGAATTGTTTGCCATTAGCCACAACAAACAGAAACAGTTAGACATATCAACGTGTGTGCGCTAGACGGGCACACATTCTAATTAAAAGAAGCATGCACGGTGGTAATAACGAGTGTGCATGGTTGTTGGAACAAGATGTGTGCCGACATTGCCTATTGCACCTTATGGTGCAAACACCACGTACGCGGCCGAGAAAGCGTGCCCACGTTGCGCCGTCTGGGAATAGTGCCGCACTTAGAAATAATAGAACCATCAATAAATTTTGAGCCTATGTCCTGTCACATTCCAAATTACTACCATGCTATATTTAATTGCAAACCTATTCACACCGATGAAAACCTAAACGGTTTCCCACTTAGGAGCATATTAGTACTCGGTTATAAATACTACTACTCCAAGATGACTGCACATTCCTCCTCAACTCCTCATAAAAAAACAAATAAATCATTCATCATCATTTCCTTGCGTCTGCCATGGCCAGCGTGAGTTATGGGTCGAGAGATTACCACCAGGGAGAGGCGAGCATGGAAGCGGAAGCACGAGAGATGTCCCGCCTCACCATGAAAGCAGCTGACATGTCCCGCCACGCGGCCGTAGCAGCACAGAGGTCCCGCAGCGCCGCTGATGCAGCACGGAGGTCCTGCCGCGCTGTCGATGCAGCAGACTGGTCCGGCCACGCCGCAGAAGCAGCATAGATGTCCCTCCACACCGTGAATGCAGCAAAGATGTCCTCCCGTGGCGCAGCGGCCTGGGAATATGTCTCGCGGGCAGGCGAGGACTCTTACAGGCACATGCATGCGATCGTCCATAGCCAGATCATGGATAGGATCTTTGGCTGGGCGAGGTTGCAGGACGACATGAAAGCCTCATTTGAACAGGCTACCAGCATCATCTGGCAACTAAGGGAGGACAATGTGAAGCTCCGGGCCGAGCGCGACCTAATGAGCGCGAAGATCACCGAAAGTGCGGAGCAGAAAGAGGAGACCACTGCCTTGTTGAAGAGGACTGATGACGCACAAGTATAGGGGGTCAATTGTAGCTCTTTTTGATAAGTAAGAGTGTCGAACCCAACGAGGAGTAGAAGGAAATGACAAGTAGTTTTCAGTAAGGTAATGTCTGCAAGTGCTGAAACTATAGGTAGCGAGTAGTTTGATAGCAAGATAATTTGTAACGAGCAAGTAACGGTAGTAACAATAAGTATGCAGCAAGGTAGCCAAATCCTTTTTATAAAAAGGACAATCCAAAACGGTCTCTTTTAACAAGCAAAGCGTTCTTGAGGGTACATGGGAATTTCATCTAGTTACTTTCGTCATGTTGGTTTGATTTGTGTTCGCTACTTTGATAATTTGATATGTGGGTGGACCGGTGCTTAGTTGTTGTTCTTACTTGAACAAACCTCCTACTTATGATTAACCCTCCCGCAAGCATCCGCAACTACGAGAAAAGTATTAAGAATAAATCTAACCATAGCATTAAACTCTAGGTTCCAATCGGTCCCTTACAGAATAGTGCATAAACTAGGGTTTAAGTTTCTGTCACTCTCGCAACCCACCATCTATTTACTACTCCATAATGCATTCTCTTAGGCCCAAATATGGTGAAGTGTCATGTAGTCGACGTTCACATGACACCACTAAGGGAATCACAACATACATACTATCAAAATATCAAACACATATCACATTCACATGATTACTTGCAACATGATTTCTCCCGTGACCTCAAGAACAAAAGTAACTACTCACAAATAATCAACATGCTCATGATCATAGGGGTATTAAATAGCATAAGGGATCTGAACATATAATCTTCCACCAAATAAACCATATAGTAATCAACTACAAGATGTAATCAACACTACCAGTCACCCCCTAGCACCAATCTATAGTTTCGGTTACAAGATTGAATACAAGAGATGAACTAGGGTTTGAGATGCGATGGTGCTGGTGAAGATGTTGATGGAGATTGCCCTCCCCAATATGGGAGATTTGTTGGTGATGATGATGATGATGATTTCCCCCTTTGGGAGGGAAGTCCCCCCCGGCAGAATCGCTCTGCCGGAGGGCAAAAGTGCTCCTGCCCAAGTTCCGCCTCGAGATGGCGGTGCTCCGTCCCAAAAGTCTCCCCCTTATTTTTTCTAGGTCAAAATAACTTATATACCAGAAGATGGGTACCGGAGGTGGGCCGAGGAGGGCACAACCCACCAGGGCGCGCCTGGGCTCCCTGGTGCGCCCGGGTGGGTTGTGCCCACCTGGTGGGCCCCCTCTGGTAGTTATTTGCTCCAATATTTGTTAAATATTCCATAAAAAATTATCCGTGAAGTTTTAGCTTGTTTGGAGTTGTGCAGAATAGGTAGCCTGACATAGCTTTTTCAGGTCCAGATTCCCAGCTGCCAGAATTCTCCCTCTTGGTGTGTACCTTAAAAATTATGAGAGAAAAGGCATTAGAATTACTCCAAAAGCATTATTATGGATAAAAACATTATAAATAGCAGTAAGAAAACATGATGCAAAATGGACGTATCAACTCCCCCAAGCTTAGACCTCGCTTGTCCTCAAGCGAAAACCGAAATCGAACTCCACATGCTTTGAGAGAGAGGTGTCGATAAAAACAAAATACGGACATAGAAGCATCATGTTGATTATTATAACAACAAAAAAATTGAACATAGGACTTTTATCATTGAACTTGCATCATATACTTCCCATGAATAAGTAACAGTTCATCACATAATTGAAGTACAAAGCAAAAACTCTATTAAAAACCAACAAACTATGTTCTCAGTCAACTTTGCAACTACAATTCATCATCTTTTCAGGAAGAGTCACGTGTCGGAGCCTTTTAGCAAGTCCACATACTCAACCATCATATAGCCTTCTATGATTGCTAACACTCACCTCATACCCATGAGCAAAACGTTTCAACCGGACACCTAGAAAGATAGGGGCTTATAATTTCGCCTCCCAACATGCTCACCTCAAGGGTGATGTCAACAATAATAACTCATGCTATCTATATTCAACTGGACATATGTGCCTAGATCTTTCCTCACCACATGATGCTTGCCAAAAGATAAAATAAAAAGGAATAGAAGGAAAACTTTGAAATAGGCCCTCCGCAGTGGGAATCATAGGTTGCCATGCGCTTCTTTGTTTGCATACTCAATCCCTTAGTGCAAGAGAACGTCACGTTGTATTGCCCCTTAAGATGACAACCTTTTTTATGCAGTCTGTCGCTTTTATTCTTTGTCATCCAAGTTCGTACAAAGCTCAATTTTCTCTTACACTAAATGATCTCACATATTTAGAAGCAATTTATATTGCCTTTTTGCACCGATGACAACTTACTTGAGGGATCTTGCTCAATCCATAGGTAAGTATGGTGGACACTTGAAAAAGATTTGGGTTTAAGGGTTTTGGATGCACATGTAGTATCTCTACTTGGTCAGAATTTTTGGCTAGCAAAGATAGGGCAAGCATCACATGTTAAAGGATCCATGACAATATGACTTCTATGTGAATATAAATATACATAAATCATTAAGTTGTCTTCCTTGTCCAACGTCAACAATTTTGGCATATAATATTTTGATGAGGGCTCACAATCACAAAATATTTCTAGGATAGTATATTTATATATGAATTCTTTCAAGAGTTGCATCATTGACTACTGCTCTGTTTGTCAATCTCTAATTAAATTTCCTACTTATACTTTTCCTTATGTGGTGCTATCACCTACCATAGGATTAGTATATGATCTTATTGATTTATTTCCTTTCTTTTATTTATTTTTTCCTTTCTTATTTCTTTTCTTTATTTGCAACATGAAAGTAAAGAAAGCAAAACTCAGACTAACTTTATTATACTAGTAATAATGCACATGCAATGCACGTTTATATTAGGTAGGATATTAGTTGCATGTTATATTAGGTAAGATATATGTGTTGCATGTTGGTATTTGGTAAGATTTCAATAACTTTTTCGCGGAAATGGTAGGATATTAATTATATGGCAGATTTCAGGGATATCGTTGAGTCAAAACATGTTTAAAACCAATGGCAGTGGTGGGTAATTAGAGTGTTAAACATGTTTGATGCTCAACATTGGAGCGATTTGAACCGCTAGATAACATGATTTGACGGTCGAGATGGTTTGGATCTACCCATTTGGGTCATTTTATATTGGTATAGATAACTTGCACACGATTACGAGGATAGATCACTAATCAGACTCTCAAATAAGAAAGGATCGAACTAACTTTATTTCATCTAAAGCAAAAGATCAAACTAAGATAAGTAAAAAAGCAAAAGGATAGTGGGATGATACGATACGGGGGCACCTCCCCCAAGCTTGGCGGAAGCCAAGGGGAGTGCCCATACCTGATACCCAGTTCTCCTTTGGTGGTGAAGAAGCTTCTTCCTCCTCCTCGGCCAGCAGTGCTTGTGCTGTCACCGGGGATGGATTTACGGTAGCCTCCTTGGCTTTGTCTCCCTTGACAGCTTTCGTAAGCTCCTCCCTCTTCGTCTCAATCTTCATTAGCCAAGCATCTTCTTCCATGTTGTTGGAGGAGCAAGAAGACATGATGCCTGGCTTGATAAATCTGACCAGGAACAGCAAGAAAAGAGAACAGAGGATTTCTTCGCTATACGATGGTTAATAGGTTTGGGAAGTATATATAGAATTTTTATCTTGCAGGACAAGTATATAGAAGAAAAACATAGTCCGGAAGGTGCTCCAGGTAGGCACAACCCACCTGGGCACGCCAGGCATGCCTGGCACGCCCTGGTGTCTTATGCCCACCAGGGGACGTTTCCTGGGAGTTTCTTTATTTCCAAAATTCTAAAATATTCCAAAACTAACAAAAAATATTTTTGCGGATTTTTCGGATACCGTTTACTTACCGTATCACTTTACCTCCTTATTTTGACGATTCTGGGGTGTTCCGGGAGGACTCTTTTATGTGTTCTTCCGGTGTCAAAGTTTGGATAATATTACTTTCAACATTGATAGGCGTACCTGAGATATAATGCTTTATTCGTTGCCCGTTGACAACCTTCGGGTTAGTGCCTTCGAAATTATTTATTTTGATGGCTTCAGACCGGTAAACCTCCTCGATGACATATGGGCCTTCCCATTTCGAGAGGAGCTTTCCTGCAAAAAATCTAAAACGAGAGTTGTACAAAAGAACATATTCTCCGACTTTGAACTCATGCTTTTGGATTCTTTTGTCATGCCATCTTTTAACTTTATCTTCGAATAATTTTGCATTTTCATAAGCCTGGATTCTCCATTCATCTACAGAGCTAATATCAAATAACCTCTTTTCACCGGCAAGTTTGAAATCATAGTTGAGTTCTTTAACTGCACAGTATGCTCTATGTTCTAACTCAAGAGGCAAATGGCAAGCTTTTCCATAAACCATTTTATAAGGAGACATACCCATAGGATTTTTATATGTTGTTCTATAAGCCCAAAGTGCATCATCTAATTTCTTAGACATATTCTTCTTGGACCTATTGACAGTCTTTTGCAAAATTAATTTTATTTCTCTATTGCTAAGTTCAACTTGACCACTAGACTAAGTATGATAAGGTGATGCAATTCTGTGGTTAACATCATACTTGGGAAGCATTTTATGAAAAACACCATGAATAAAGTGTGAACTACCATTAGTCATTAAATATATAGGGACTCCAAACCTTGGGAAAACAACTTCCTTAAGCATTTTAATAGAGGTGTTGTGATCAGCACTACTGTTTGGAATAGCTTCTACCCATTTAGTAACATAATCAACAACAACCAAAATATGTGTATACCCATTAGAGGAAGGAAAAGGTCCCATGCAATCAAATCCCCAAACATCAAATGGTTCAACAACAAGTGAATAATTCATAGGCATTTCTTGGCGCTCACTGCTACCTCTTGAGCATGCATTGGTTTTCCGTTGAAGAGGAAAGGGTGATGCAACAAAGTAGCATAAGTATTTCCCTTAGTTTTTGAGAACCAAGGTATCAATCCAGTAGGATGCTACACGCAAATCCCTCGTACCTGCACAAACAAATAAGAACCTTGCAACCAACGCGATAAAGGGGTTGTTAATCCCTTCACGGCCACTTGCAAAAGTGAGATCTGATAGAGATAATAAGATAAATATTTTTTGTATTTTTATGATATAGATTGGAACGTAAAGATTGCAAAATAAAATAGATTAGAAACTTATATGATGGAAAATAGACCCGGGGGCCATAGGTTTCACTAGTGGCTTGTCTCAAGATAGCATAAGTATTACAGTGGGTGAACAAATTACTGTCGAGCAATTGATAGAAAAGTGCATAGTTATGAGAATACCTAGGCATGATCATGTATATAGGCATCACGTCCGCGGCAAGTAGATCGAAACGAATCTGCATCTACTACTATTACTCCACACATCGACCACTATCCAGCATGCATCTAGAGTATTAAGTTCATAAGAACAGAGTAACGCATTAGGCAAGATGACATGATGTAGAGGGATAAACTCAAGCAATATGATATAAACCCATCTTTTTATCCTCGATGGCAATAATACAATACGTGCCTTGATGCCCTTGCTGTCAATGGGAAAGGACACCGCAAGATTGAACCCAAAGCTAAGCACTTCTCCCATTGCAAGAAAGATCAATCTAGTAGGCCAAACCAAACTGATAATTCAAAGAGACTTGCAAAGATAACCAATCATACATAAAAGAACTCAGAGGAGATTCAAATATTATTCATAGATAATCTTGATCATAAACCCACAATTCATCGGATCTCGACAAACACACCGCAAAAATAATTACATCAAATAGATCTCCAAGAAGACCGAGGAGAAGTTTGTATTGAGATCCAAAGAGAGAGAAGAAGCCATCTATCTAACAACTATGGACCCGAAGGTCTGTGGTAAACTACTCACACTTCATCGGAGAGGCTATGGTGTTGATGTAGAAGCCCTTCGTGATCGATTCCCCCTCCAGCGGAGCACCGGAAAAGGCCCCAAGATGGGATCTCACGGGTACAGAAGGTTGTGGCGGTGGAAATAGGGTTTCGTGGTGCTCCTGGATGTTTTCAGGGTATATGAGTATATATAGGCGAAGGAAGTCGGTCAGGGGAGCCACGAGGAGCCCACGAGGGTGGGGGGCACGCCTACCCCCTGGGCGCACCCTCCTACCTCGTGGCCGCCTCGTTTCTTTCTAGACGTCCACTCCAAGTCTCCTGGATTGCATTTGTTCCAAAAATAACTCTCCCGAAGGTTTCATTCCATTTGGACTCCGTTTGATATTCCTTTTCTGCAAAACACTGAAATAGGCAAAAAAAAACAACAATTTGGACTGGGCCTCCGGTTAATAGGTTAGTCCCAAAAATAATATAAAATTGTATAATAAAGCCCATTAAACATGCAAAACAGATAATATAATAGCAGGGAGCAATAAAAAATTATAGATACATTGGAGACGTATCAAGCATCCCCAAGCTTAATTCCTACTCGTCCTCGAGTAGGTAAATGATAAAAACAGAATTTTTGATGTGGAATGCTACCTAACATAATTCTCATTGTAATTTTATTTATTGTGGCATGAATGTTCGGATCCAAAAGATTCAAGATAAAAGTTTAATATTGATATAAAAATAGTAATACTTCAAGCATACTAACAAAGTAATCATGTCTTATCAAAATAACATAGCCAAAGAAAGCTTATCCCTACAAAATCATATAGTTTGGCCATGCTTCATTTTCGTCACACAAAATTCTCCCATCATGCACAACCCCGGTCTCAGCCAAGCAATTGGTTCATACTTTTTAACGCGCTTTAGCCTTTTCAACCCTCACACAATACATGAGCGTAAGCCATGGATATAGCACTATGGGTGGAGTAGAGTATGATGATAGGGATTATGTGAGAGAACAAAAAAGGAGAAAGTCTCATATTGACGCGGCTAATCAACTGGCTATGGAGATGCCCATCGATTGATGCCAATATGAGGAGTAGGGATTGCCATGCAACGGATGCACTAGAGTTGTTAATGTATGAAAGCTCATCAAAAGAAACTAAGTGGGTGTGCATCCAACTTGCTTGCTCACAAAGACCTAGGGCAATTTGAGGAGGCCCATCAATGGAATATACAAGCCAACTTCTATAATGAAAAATTCCCACTAGTATATGAAAGTGACAACATAGCAGACTCTCTATCATGAAGATCATGGTGCTACTCTAAAGCTCAAGTGTGGAAAAAAGGATAGTAACATTGTCCCTTCTCTCTTTTTCTCTCATTTTTTATTTTGGTGGGCTTCTTTGGCCTCTCTTTTTTATTTGGGCTTCTTTGGCCTCTTTTATTTTTCATAAAGTCCGGAGTCTCATCCCGACTTGTGGGGGAATCATAGTCTCCATCATCCTTTCCTCACATGGGACAATGCTCTAATAATGAAGATCATCACACTTCTATTTATTTACAACTCAAGAATTACAACTTAATACTTAGGACAAAATATGACTCTATGTGAATGCCTCCGGCGGTGTACCGGGATATGCAATGAATCAAGAGAGACATGTATGAAAGAATTATAAAGGTGGCTTTGCCACAAATACGATGTCAACTACATGATCATGCAAAAGCAATATGATAATGCTGGAGCGTGTCATAATAAACGAACGGTGGAAAGTTGCATGGCAATATATACTGGAATAGCTATGGAAATGCCATAATAGGTAGGTATGGTGGCTGTTTTGAGGAAGATATAAGGAGGTTTATGTGTGATAGAGCGTATCGTATCACGGGGTTTGGATGCACTGGCAAAGTTTGCACCAACTCTCAAGGTGAGAAAGGGCAATGCACGGTACCGTAGAGGCTAGCAAATTGCGGAAGGGTAAGCGCGCGTATAATCCATGGACTCACATTAGTCATAAAGAACTCATATACTTATTGCAAAAGTTTATTAGCCCTCGAAGCAAAGTACTACTTGTCGGTGTCAAAACCGGCGGATCTCGGGTAGGGGGTCCCGAACTGTGCGTATAAGGCTAATGGTAACAGGAGGCGGGGGACACAATGTTTACCCAGGTTCGGGCCCTCTCTATGGAGGTAATACCCTACTTCCTGCTTGATTGATCTTGATGAATATGAGTATTACAAGAGTTGATCTACCACGAGATCGTAATGGCTAAACCCTAGTAGTCTGGCCTATGAGGTTATGATTGTTGTGGCTAAACCCTAGAAGTCTAAACCCTCTGGTTTATATAGACACTGGGGGGACTAGGGTTGTACAAAGTCAGTTATAGAGAAAGGAATATACATATCCGAATCACCAAGCTTGCCTTCCACGCAAAGGAGTCCCATCCGGACATGGGACAAAGTCTTCTATCTTGTATCTTTATAGTCCAATAGTCCGACTAAAGTATATAGTCCGGCTGTCCGAGGGCCCCTTAGTCCAGGACTCCCTCAGTAGCCCCTGAACCAGGCTTCAATGACGATGAGTGCGGCAAGCAGATTGTCTTCGACATTGCAAGGCGGGTTCCTTCTCCGAATACTCCAACATAGTCTTTCAAACATAGAAAACGTGTCCGGCTCTTCAAAACAAGTACCACACCCAACCGTGGAGAGTATAATATTTCACGAGTCCAATCCGCTGACAACTTTAGCAGCACGACATTACGTCACTACCCGGCCATTATTTTGAATAGTTTTCTAACTTGCCACCCCATGTTTCAGGGGGCAGTTTTTATTGGCACATCTTGTCAAAGGAAAGATCGTGTCCCTTATTACGGGATTTTCATCAACACGGGCATGGGTAACCCAACCGTTATGTTGGCATAATTCCTCAGGAGTAGGCATGTTTTAAGGCCACGGAGGGGACGCTTGATATTCGTCGCCTTTATAAAGGGGTTAAGGCATGTCCTTTTTTTCTTCCATGCTAGTTCTTTCCTTCACCCCCACCTCAAGTTCCAATACCCAAGTGTCAATCTAGTTGCTTTGAGCTTCCAGCCATGTCCGGACCCGACCTTCAAGGCCGGTGGATGGCCTCTTCTATCATAGAGGAAGATATCTCGAAGCTTAGGGAGGCAAGATACTTGACTGTGGAAATCTACCACAGGCTTCCTACTCAAGGGCAGGTTATCCCTACTCCCAGATCCAATGAGAGGGTAGTGTTTATCTCTCACTTCCTTCGAGGGCTTGGGTTTGCTCTCCATCCCTTTGTTTGAGGGGTCATGTTTTATTACGGGCTAGATTTCCACGATCTAACCCCGGACTCCTTCCTCCACATCTCGGCGTTCATCACCACATGCGAGGCCTTCCTCCGTATTTCCCCACACTCCGGCTTATGGTTTAAGACCTTTAACGTGAAACCAAAGGTAATCGATGGGAAACAAGCGGAGTGTGGAGGCGCCTCAATAAGCAAGCTTATCAGCTCCACTTGGTCAAAGGGCTCCTTCGTGGAATCTTCTGACTTGTGGCAACGCGAGTGGTTTTACATCACCGAACCCCGCGGTAAAAAGTGGGCAGCCACACCAGCGTTTCGGCCCAGCCCTCCGCCACAGCTTGCATCGTGGATTAACAAGGGGCTGGACTGGGGATCTACTGATGAATTGCGGATACTGAAAAGCCGCATTGAGAGCCTTATTGAGAAGGACACCGGTCTCATTGATGTAATCCAAGTAATGTTAGTCCGCCGGATCCTACCCTGCTAGAGACGCCCTCTCCGCATGTGGGAGTTTAATCTGGAAGGTCCACGGACCCTTCAACACCTTTCTGGCATGATGCTCAGAGAGATGTGGAAATTGTTCTTCAGCGCACGAAAATAGTGGCCGGATACTACAGAAGAGATCGGTCTTGACTACAACCATCCGGATACTCCGGTAAGTACTCGACCCCCAAACACGATTTAGTCAAATTATTCATGACAATGTACTGATAAAACTCTATCCGGCCAAGGCTGGCTAAAGAAGGCAGAGAGAATCAGGTGTTCGGCTCCACTTCCCGAAGATACTGCCAATCCATTATTAACAAGGATGCTGGCTCCGGCGCCGTATCAAGTGCCGACGGGGGAAGATAAAGAGGAGGACGAAGAGGCCCAAGGCAGCTTCCACTCTGGAGGCTCACCAGGAAATTTTTCCGGGGACATTAGAACTCCCGCTTCCAAAGGTGGAAGGGAAGGGCGAACTGTCATCCCTTCTCCCCATGGGAAGAAAAGGGCCGCCTCCGAAGACTCAGAAAGAGAAGCTTCTAAGTGGGGGAAGGTATCCCAGTCAGGGGGTGATGTTGACACACAGTCACCCCACAAAGATAGGCCCTCAGCCGCATCGTAAGTGAATCCGGGTGTTTTAAACATGTCCCGTTCTTTCCTGGCTATAAGGGTAATATTTTAAACTCATGTTTGCAGTCCGGCACGCAGCCCTCCTCAACAGTCCTCCTCTTCGGGGGATCTACTTCCGGAGATGATGGAGAGCGAGACGTCTCCATAGATCTCCCTTCTTGATAAGGCAGACGACGCCGAGGTGTCATCCCGGAGGATCCTTCCCGATCTGCGAGTGGCGCAAGGGACAGTGAGGGCCGGGGCCGAAGGTAATACTTCAGCCACCCAGGGTCCGGGGTGTAACGCCCGGATAATTAGGCTACCGTAAAACTCTCCTAATGATGCCATGTCATCTACGTTACTATTGCTAATCAAGTGGTAGTTCCAAAAACATTGCAAATTCAAAAATGAATTAGTGACAAACACCCAAAGTTCTCAAAAGCCAAAACAAAAATGTTCGGTGGGTGCCAAATATTGCATTGGTAATTATTGTGGGGAAAACAAATTTTTAGAAAGTGCCTAAATATTTTAAAGTGAAATAAAACAGAAAAGAAAAAGAAAGAAAAGAAAAGGAAAAAGAACCCCCCCACTAGGCCAAGCGGCCCAGCTCGCAGGCCATACCGGCCCATCTAGCCCAGCCGGCCACACCCGGCCCAGCTCCCCTTGCCGCGTCCCCTTCCCATGTTCCCCCGACCCGGGTCGGAACAGGGGCGCATCGCCACCAGACCCCCTTGCCGGTGACGAGGGGAGGATAAGGTCGCCACGCACTCGCCTCCTCGTTCCCATCTCCCCCTCACCCCCGCACGCCCTCTCGGTCCCTGCGCCTCTCCCACTCCCCTCCAGATCCACCTCGCCCTCTCCTTCCCCTCTGCATCCGAGCGCCACCGCCGCCATGGCTCCGGCCTAGCCATGGCAACCGTGCCCACCTCTCCGCCCCACTGTGTCCCCGGGGTCCGCCGTCGTCCACTGCTTTGACTGGTGCACCCCGTTGGAGCTGGGAGCCACCGCAACGCCCGCACCGCCGCCGTCTTCCTCCTCTGCTCCGACGGGACTTGTCGCCGCTCTTCACCAACCCCGGCGACGCCCCTGCAGCTACTAAACCCCCAAGGGCCACCGTGTGTGCCGCTCGGTGAGCGCCCGCTTCCTCCCCTCTCTCCCGCGCCCCCCCTGGATAGCTGTCACCGTAGCTCCCGAACGCTCCGCCGTGGACCCCATCGCCGACGAGTCTCCGGTGACGAAATGGTCACAGGCTCGCGCCGGTTGCGCTCACCACGCCCCATAGATCCTTCCCAGCCTCTCCATTTGCCCGCTAGCTTGCCGTAGCTCTGTTTCCATCGAGCTCCCGTACGCGTTGCCGCCCGCGCTCGTCGCCGGCAGCCGTCCAGTGACCCTTTGGTCCCGGGCTTGTGCCATTGTGCTCGCGCACGCGCGAAGGCTTCGCCCCGCCCTTCTGTTTGCCCCGTAGAGCGCCGCCTCACCGTTGCCGTTGCTCGCCCGAAAGACCTCACCGCCGATGAGCTTGATGCGCCCTTCTCCGGCCACCGCAGCTCGCCAGACCACCACCAACCGACGCGTCATCGTCTTGCCGTTCTAACGCGCCCGACCACGCTCGATTTGGTGCCCCGTAGGCAAATCCCGACGCACGCCGGCGTTCGGTCACTGCGTGCGAGCTCGCCGAAGCTACTCCGGCGGCTCCGCTGAGCTGGCACCCCGGGGGTCCACCCTTGGGTCGGTGCCTGTGGGCCTGAGGGCCCCAGCTGGCCACGTTGACCAAGGTCAAGTACGCTGATGTGGCAGCTACGGCCACTGACATGCGGGCCCACGTCATTTAAAACATTTTGTCAATAAATAAAATTCTAATTATTTCATTAATTAATTTAATTAACTAAACAGTCACTGACTACTAGGTCCCACCCACTAATTAACCCATTTAGTTAGACTAAACCCCCCGTTAGTGACCCAGACAATGACATGTGGGACCCACTGGACCCATTTGTCTGGTTTGACTGGTCAACTGACCAGTTGACCTGCTGACATCACTGTGATGTCATGCCTGCGTCATCATGCACTGTTCTGGATAATGTTAGAATTAAATAACTAATTAAAATTAGAAAATGATTTAAATCTTTAGAAAATCATATCTTTTAATCCGTAACTCGGATGAAAATACTTTCTACATGAAAGTTGCTCAAAACAACAAGACGAATTCGGATACGCAACCCGTTCGTCCGCCACACATCCCTAGCATAGCAAACACGCAACTTCCCCCCTCCGGTTCATCTGTCCGAAGATGTAAAACACCGAGAATACTTTCCCGGATGTTTCCCCCCTTCATCGGTATCACCTACTACCGCGATTGGGCACACATAGCATCGTTACTTGTCATGTCATGCATCGATATGCATCTGTTTGCATGTTATTCATTGTTTCTTCCCCCTCTTCTCTCCGGTAGACTACGAGACCGACGCTGCTGCTGCCCAGTTCGACTACGAAGTTGACGACCCCTCTTTCTTGCCAGAGCAACCAGGCAAGCCCCCCCCTTGAACACCAGATATCGCCTATTCTTCTCTATACTGCTTGCATTAGAGTAGTGTAGCATGTTACTGTTCGGTTACTCCTATTCTGTTGCATAGCTTGTCATTGTTGCTACAGTCATTTGATACCTTACCCGCAATCCTAAATGCTTAGTATAGGATGCTAGTTTATCATCACTGGCCCTACATTCTTGTTGGTCTGCCTTGCTATACTATCGGGCCGTGATCACTTGGGAGGTGATCACGGGTATATACTATACATATGTACATACTATAGATGGTGACTAAAGTCGGGTTGGCTCGTTGAGTACCCGCGAGTGATTCACGGATTGGGGGCTGAAAGGACCTTTGTCCCGACGGCCCTCTGTGTGGACCTTTGTGGCGGAGCGACAGGGCAGGTTGAGACCGCCTAGGTGAGAGGTGGGCCTGGCCCTGGTCGGTGTCCACGGTTACATCAATTAACATGCTTAACGAGATCTTGGTATTTGATCTGAGTCTGGCCATTTGGTCTATACGCACTAACCAACTACGTGGGAAAGATATGGGCACTCGACGTCGTGGTATCAGCCGAAGCCTTCTTGACATCAGCGACAGAGCGGCGCGCGCCGGATTGGACTAGAACGCCTGCTCTTGTATTAGGGGGCTAGGTCTGCTTCCGGCCACCCTCGCAACGTGCAGGTGTGCAATGGGCGATGGGCCCAGACCCTTGCGCGCATAGGATTTAGACCGGCGTGCTGACCTCTCTGTTGTGCCTAGGTGGGGCTGCGACGTGTTGATCTTCCGAGGCCGGGCATGACCCAGGAAAGTGTGTCCGGCCAAATGGGATCGAGCGTGTTGGGTTATGTGGTGCACCCCTGCAGGGAAGTTTATCTATTCGAATAGCCGTATCCCTCGGTAAAAGGACGACCCGGAGTTGTACCTTGACCTTATGACAACTAGAACCGAATACTTAATAAAACACACCCAGACAAGTTCCACAGACAATCCGGTGACCGCTTTTCCACAGGGCAACGAGGGGAGGATCGTCGGGTAGGATTATGCTATGCGATGCTACTTGGAGGACTTCAATCTACTCTCTTCTACATGTTGCAAGACGGAGGCTGCCAGAAGCATAGTCTTCGATAGGACTAGCTATCCCCCTCTTATTATGGCATTCTGCAGTTCAGTCCATTGATATTGCTTATTTACACATATACCCATGCATATGTAGTGTAGATCCTTGCTTGCGAGTACTTTGGATGAGTACTCACGGTTGCTTTTCTCCCCCTTTCCCCCCTTTCCTTCCTTCCTGGTTGTCGCAACCAGATGCTGGAGCCCAGGAGCCAGACGCCACCGTCGATGACGACTACTACACTGGAGGTGCCTACTACTACGTGCAGGCTGCTGATGACGACCAGGAGTAGTTTAGGAGGATCCCAGGCAGGAGGCCTGCACCTCTTTCGACCTGTATCCTAGTTTGTGCTAGCCTTCTTAAGGCAAACTTGTTTAACTTATATCTGTACTCAGACATTGTTGCTTCCGCTGACTCGTCTATGATCGAGCACTTGTATTCGATCCCTCGAGGCCCCTGGCTTGTAATATGTTGCTTGTATGACTTATTTATGTTTTTAGAGTTGTGTTGTGATATCTTCCCATGAGTCCCTGATCTTGATCGTACACGTTTGCGTGCATGATTAGTGTACGATTGAATCGGGGGCGTCACATGGGGTGTGCGGCCCCTACGGGGAACAACAAAATTCCCGGACTATCGAATGTCCAAGGGATGCCGGATAAATTGATGGACATTTTGCAACATGCCTCCATCTCAGAGGAACATCGTACCTTGATGGTTACGGTGTTGGAAAGAGTTCGGTCCGTGAAAAGCGGATTGAATGAAGCCTTTTCTAGCCTACTAAGAGGCTTCGAGATACGTAGTGTAATTTAAATTATATTGTAAGTGCAAATTGCACCTGTGTATAGATAGTAGCCCCTGAAACTCTGGTTGACATCCTAAAGGGAGGCGATCAGAGGATCAAAACTATATGCCCGGGAAATGATCTGACTAATTTGAAACACAGGCTGTTACATCTGTGGCGACTGCCCAAGCTACAGAGGTAGAACATCTGAAGCAGCCAGTTGATGTAGCGGATGAAGACATCACGCTTATTAACAGGCGGCTCGACGAGGCGCAAGGTATGTCTCTGGGGCACTCAATACATGCTAGTATTGTGAAATGAGCGTGATACTAAAAATTTGCATATGCATAACTGCAGATAGTGCCATCGTAGTTGAGACCCTTCGGGCATAACTTGCCTGGGCCAAGGAGCATGCCAGGATGAGTAATGCGGCTACCAAAAAGGCAGCCGCCGAATTAAAAGTAGAGCAGACCGCTCGGCGTCAGTGCGAGGAGAGGATATCCACCATGGCACTTGAGTTGAAGAATGCCACTAGCCGATGCCAAGATCTTGAGAAAGATAACAAAGCCAAAGCGGCCGATCTGGACAAGGCCTTACAAGAGGCGAAGGAATCCCGGTCTGAGTCTAGAGTAGCTCGGGAGGAGATCCGACAAGCTGGGGAGATCGCGGCTGGTAAGCCCTTTTTATTGTAAACTAAGTTTGGCGATCCGAAGTATGCACCGCTGAATCAACGGTGGAGTTCTCCGGACCCCTTTATGGACCTGCCGAAGAATGCTGCCAATGCGAATCGGTTTTTCCACGTGCAAGAAGGACATGCAATGGAAAAGCTGTTTTGGTCGCAATTTGACACGCCGAAGCATCCACTGTTGAACGAACAAATGACCCAGTGGGCCGAGCTCCACAAGGTGTCCGGCACTGCCATGAAGGACGTCATAGCCCGGCTGTGGCCAACTAAACCTATTCTAAATAGCTATTTCGGTTTTGTGCGGCAACTTGTTAATGTGGTGCCGCGTATCGACGCTGTGAAGCGGTCAACGTGCATAGAAGGTGCACGGATGGCCCTTGCCCGTGTCAAGATATACTGGGCGAAGATGAAGACCACCGATATTGCAGCGCAGAGTCCACCCGAAGGCAAGGATCTTAACATGCCAGAACATCACTTTGAAGATGTCCTAGAGGGTGCCCGCTTAATAGAGGGTCAGTGCTCAAAAAATATTATGTTCGAGTAAAGTGTATCAAAATTGTAATAACAATATTATGATATATTTAAGGCTGTGTTTTTATACTTTTTGCCCGAAAAGTTTTGGTGCCTCCTGTGCGGCCGTCTTTTTTATATATACAATCTAAAAGTTTGCAGTCGTCGGCTTCAGCCCCCTCGCGTATAACGTGGGGGTGTTCGGAAAAGCGCGTGATCACACTTGACCCAACATCTTGGTCTGTTAAGGAGGTGTTAGTGCGGCGAACTAGGTAATCGGACTATAGAGCTTTAACACTTTCACTTAGCCATAGGAGTTTGACGGTGGGGCTACTATATAGCCCCTGGTATGTCCATGGTTATCCGAATACGGTGCGTGTACATACATGACCAGAAGGACGGTCCTTCGTTTAACACGGAGGGAATCACGATGATTCCGATGAGTCATCGAGTGGTTGACCAGCTCTTGCCGCATCATCACAGTCAGTATTTGGCTTTCTCTACTGAGGTGCTCATCCCGACGAGCCATGACACAATCGTAGTAGTTCTCCCTTTACTACCCTAGCCGATATAGCGAAACGTAAGGTAGTAAGCACAGGAGCCGGGCAACCCAATTATTGACCAAAGACATGATTCGGAGCTGATGCATATAAGGCCAAACTCGCGACGCCGAACACTCCCTACGGGTGTCCGAACTTTTCAATGTACACCGGGCTGAATACAGCCCTTGGTGATAGACCCTAGTATCAAGGCACGTATGGCAATCCATCGTGGGGAAAAAGCGCAGGTGGTGAGAGCATAAATCTCAAAACACGATACTAATCGGGCTGCTTCTATAACATCCACTTTAGTACGGCGAGCCGTATGTTTATAGATAATGCCGGTATCTTTCTTGGACATTTACATGCCAGGAAAGTATAAAACAACAAGAGATAAAAAAGGTTTACACATGGTCTTAATCTAAAAGAGAAACCTTAATACGGGGCCCTGCTGCACGTCTGCGCCTTTGTCTCTGTTGTGAAGTGTCCTTGAAGGGTATAGTATGATGGCCATTTGTAAAAAGGAAGAAACCAGGTAAAAGAATCTGGCGTGGCCGTAAGTAAGGCTGGTCCGTTTTAATGAAGCATGAAATATAGCTTCTGGAGTCCGAATAGGGTCGAGCCGAACTATGGACCTTTTGTGTGCAGTGTGCCCCCGTCGCCATTCAAGGAGTTTTGAGTGTATATTTATGTATACATGGCACGTGTGCTATCTCCTTATGGGGCGGTCGATGGGGGCGTAGCTGCTAATCGAGCTCAGGTTTATCTGAGCTGCTGTACTAAGGTGTGCGCAGGACATGTTTAGCTGTGTCTACGGTCTTAACGACCGACGAGCTGTTCGGCTTGAATATGCCGTTTTGTGCTTCGACTGCTAGAGCCACCGTGTATTCCTCTGTGCAAAGAGAGCGCTCCATATTTCCATTGACCATAATGACGCCACGAGGTCCAGGCATTGTGAGTTTTAGATAAGCATAATGCGGGACTGCATTAAAACAGGCGAAGGCCGTTCTTTCGAGTAGTGCATGATAGCCACTTCGGAACGGAGCAATGTCGAAGATTAGTTCTTCGCTTTGAAAGTTGTCCGGAGAGCCGAATACGACATCCAATGTTAGAGTGCCCGTGCAGTGGGCTTCCACGCCCGATATAACTCCTTTAAAGGTAGTGCTGCTTGGCTTGATTCTTGATGAGTTTATCCCCTTCTTGTGGACAGTGTCCTGATATATCAGATTGAGACTACTGCCGCCGTCCATGAAGACGCGAGTGAGGTGGTATCCATCGATTATTGGGTCGAGCACTAGGGCAGCCGAACCCCCATGACGGATACTAGTCGGATGATCCCTACGATCAAAGGTGATCGGACAGGTCGACCATGGTTTGACCTTGGGGGCGATAGGCTCAACGGCGTAGACATCTCGGAGTGCATGCTTGTGCTCCCACTTTGGGATATGAGTGACATAGATCATGATCACTGTTTTGATCTCCGGTGGAAATTTCTTCTGTCCCCCCGTGTTCGGCTGGCGAGGTTCGTCCTCATCTTTGCTCTGAGGTCCCTTTCCTTTGTGTTTGGTGTTGAGTTTGCCGGCCTGCTTGAAGACCCAACATTCTCTATTGGTATGATTAGCTGGTTTATCGGGAGTGCCGTGGATCTGGCTGGGACTGTCTAGGATTTTGTCCAGGTTGGATGGTCTGTCCTTGTTTCTTTTAAATGGCTTCTTCCGTTGACCAGGTCTGGAGCCCCTGAATCCAGCGTTTACCATTGTATTGTCTGGGCTTTCTTCATTGTTCTGATGTTTTTTTCGTCGTGGTTTTCCATTACCGTCCCTGACTTCGGATGTGCCGGGGTTGCTGGTGCTACGACGGGCTAACCAGCTGTCTTCTCCCACGCAAAAGCGGGTCATGAGTGTGGTTAAGGCGGCCATAGTCCTTGGCTTTTGCTGGCCGAGATGTCTGGCTAGCCATTCATCCCGGACACTGTGTTTGAAGGCCGCTAAGGCTTCAGCGTCCGGACAGTTGATGATTTGGTTCTTCTTAGTGAGAAACCGATTCCAAAGCTTATGGGTTGATTCTCCAGGTTGTTGGATTATGTGACTTAGATCGTCTGCGTCCGAGGGGCGGACATAGGTCCCTTGGAAATTGGCTCGAAAAGCATCCTCAAGTTCCTCCTAGCTTCCTATGGAGTTTTCAGGGAGGCTTTTTAGCCAGTGCCGAGCTGGTCCTTTTAGCTTGAGGGTAAATATTTGATGGCGTGGAGATCGTCTCTACGAGCCATGTGGATGTGAAGAATAAAGTCTTCTAACCGCAGGGTCCGTTGTTCCATCATATGCCTCGATTTTTACGGGTTTAAACCTCTGTAAAATCATGTTCCAGCACCTCATCGGTGAAGCACAGGGGGTGTGCGGCACCCCTGTATCTGGCTGTGTCATGGATTGGGTCTGACGGTTGTAGTGTTCGGTATTGGTTCCAAGCTGGTAAATGGCCGACGTATTTTGTTTGATAATTGTGGTCCCATGTAGGAGCACGCTCCCTGGATCCGTAGATGGACCTGGTTTTGCCAGCCTTTTTGTCCAGGTCCTCACATAGATCATGTTTCTGGTCCAGGGCCGCGACCTTCCTTCCTTTGTGGAGAGGGGTTGCGGGCTTATGTACGGCATTACTAGCCGCTCTATCTCGACAACGAGGTGGTCGGTCCGGCCTGTCATCCGTATTGTTTTTCAGCGGTATGGGCGTGATAGCCTCGTCATCGAATTCAGGCAGCAACTTACGTTTAGGATAGCTCTTTGTCTGGAGATTACCGTCGTATTTTTCCTTGTCGTCTAGCACTTCGTTCCATTTGTCGTTGAGCGTATCCTGTGCGGCTTGAAGCTGTTGCTTCTGCTTCTTCAGGCTCCTTGCAGTGGCGATAAGCCTTTGGTGGAGGCATTCTTGTTCTAATGGTTCTTCTGGGATGACGAACTCGTCATGGCCCAGGCCGATCTCATCTCCAGAGATAGCTTGGTAATTGCTATCTTTGGCGTCGCTGTGGTCGGACAACATCTCCAGACTGTGTTCACCGTCCTCTCGCACGCCCTGCTCCAACGCTGGGTCTGCGGGGTCCTCGGCTTGGTTCAGATTATCATCAGCGTCCATGACAATGTTGCTATTTTTCTTTTTGCCGGATCGAGGTTGGCGCTTGGGACACCGGCGCTTGGGAGGTTCATCGCCAGGTATGCTGTTATCGCCATCATCCTCATTCTCCTTTGGTGTGTCCACCATGTATATATCGTATGACGATGTAGTAGTCCACTGCCCTAAAGGTGGTGGTTTTTGTGCCTGCTCCTCTCCAGCATCATCGTCCATACCGTCGATGTCCTCGGAGCCGTAATCAAGCGTGTCGGTTAAGTCCTCGACTGTGGCAATGAAGTGGGTGGTGGGTGGGAAACAAAGTTCTTCGTTGTCTGCTTCCCATTCGAGCCGGACATAGTTCGGACGAGAATTCTCTAACAAGGAGAGGGACTTCAATGAGTTTAACATGTCGCCAAAAGGCGAGTGCTGAAAGATGTCCGCGGAGCTGAACTCCAAGACTGGCGCCCAATCGGGTTCGATGGACGCAGATGCACGCGGTCCGGAACCCATGGCTGGAGACGAGTCCGAGGTTCCGGTGACACAAGCCAGGCCTGATGTTGGGTCTGTGTGTGACTCGAGCGCCGCTGAGTCTGCGAGCTCTATGGCGGGGTTAAGCTTCCTGTCTTCGGGCGACGCAGTCCACGCCGGCTCTGCAGCCAGGGCGGTCACATGTGCTATCTCCCGCGTGTGGCCCGATGACAGATCTAGGTCATGTTCATCATGGTGGCCGGGCACAGCCGTCATGGGCTCGAATCCGTCGAAGATCAAGTCTCCACAGGTATCGGCCACAAAATTCGGGCTTCCAAATCTGACCCGATGGCCAGGGGCGTAGCTATCGATCTGCTCTAGATGGCCAATCGAGTTGGTCCTCAATGAAAAGCCGTCAAATACGAAGATCTGTCCGGGGAGAAAGATCTCTCCCTGGATTGCGTTGTTGTAGATGATTGATGGAGCCATCAAGCCTTCTGATGACGATGCAGCGGAACTCTCAATGAAAGCACCAATGCCGGCGTCAAAACCGGCAGATCTCAGGTAGGGGGTCCCGAACTGTGCGTCTAAGGCTAATGGTAGCAGGAGGCTGAGGACACAATGTTTACCCAGGTTTGGGCCCTCTCTATGGAGGTAATACCCTACTTCCTGCTTGATTGATCTTGATGAATATGAGTATTACAAGAGTTGATCTACCACGAGATCGTAATGGCTAAACCCTAGAAGTCTAGATTGTTGTGGCTAAACCCTAGAAGTCTAAACCCTCCGGTTTATATAGACACCGGGGGGGATAGGGTTGTACAAAGTCGGTTACAGAGAAAGGAATCTACATATCCAAATCGGCAAGCTTGCCTTCCACGCAAAGGAGAGTCCCATCCGGACATGGGACGAAGTCTTCTATCTTGTATCTTCATAGTCCAACAGTTCGGATAAAGTATATAGTCCGGCTGTCCGAGGACCCCTTAGTCCAGGACTCCCTCACTACTACGCATGCTCCTAGGGGGAGGGTTGGTAGGAGTTAACCATCGCGTGATCCCGACCTCCACTCATAAGGAAGGTAATCAAAGAACACCCCATGCTTCAAATTTGTCACACAATGTTCACCATACGTGCATGCTATGGGACTTGCCAACTTTAACACAAGTATTTCTCAATTTCATAATTACCCAACTAGCATGACTCTAACATTACCACCTTTATATCTCAAAAGAATTACCAAGTATCAAATTTATCATAGTGTTTAGTGCACTCTTTATGAAAGTTTTTATTATACCTATCTTGGATGCTCATCATATTAGGACTAATTTTATAACCAAAGCAAATACCATGTTGTTCTAAAAGACTCTCAAAATAATATAATTGAAGCATGAGAGATCAATAATTTCTATAAAATAAAACCACCGCCATGCTCTAAAAAGATATAAGTGAAGCACTAGAGCAAAATTATCTAGCTCAAAAGATATAAGTGAAGCACAGAGAGTATTCTAATAAATTCCGATTCATGTGTGTCCCTCCCAAAAGGTGTGTACAGCAAGGATGATTGTGGTAAACTAAAAAGCAAAGACTCATATCATACAAGACGCTCCAAGCAAAACACATATCATGTGGTGAACAAAAATATAGCCTCAAGTATAGTTACTGATAGACGAAGATGAAAGAGGGGATGCCTTCCGGGGCATCCCCAAGCTTAGGTTTTTGGTTGTCCTTGAATTTTACCTTGGGGTGCCTTGGGCATCCCCAATCTTAGGCTCTTGCCACTCCTTATTCCATAATCCATCAAATCTTTACCCAAAACTTGAAAACTTCACAACACAAAACTCAACAGAAAATCTCATGAGCTCCGTTAGTGCAAGAAAACAAACCGTCTCATGAGCTCCTTCACAAGGCCAAAAATTATATATATAATTCAGATCACGATGAACTAGATGCATAGGATAATTTTTTTGATGGAACTCCAATTTCAAACGATTCCAATTCCATGATCCAATATCATCGCACAGCCTATACCATGCCAATGCTTTTTCCTTAAAAGATAAAGCAAAACCCTTTTTCATCACTTCATTCCTAGGTAAACCTGCAAGCTTAAACAATCCACAAATTTGTTCGACATGTATCAAGTGCATATCAGGATGTTCAGTTCCATCTCCTGCATAAGGATTAGCTAGCAGTTGTTCTATCATACCCGAAGGGATTTCATATTCAATATTTTTAGTAGGTGCAGTAGGTTGAGGGGTAACATATTGTGGTTCCGGACAAGGTGAAGATACCCCGAACAAACCCCTCAAAGGATTGTTTTCCATAGTAACAAGTGACAATAGAATTCAACACACTATATAAATGTTTCCTTACCGAATTCCACTTACCAAAGGCGCTTCACTACCCGGCAACAGCGCCAGAAAATAGCCTTGATGACCCACAAGTATAGGGGATCAATTGTAGCTATTTTAGATAAGTAAGAGTGTCGAACCCAACGAGGAGCAGAAGGAAATGACAAGTAGTTTTCAGTAAGGTAATGTCTGCAAGTGCTGAAACTGTAAGTAGCGAGTAGTTTGATAGCAAGATAATTTGTAACGATCAAGTAACAATAGTAACAATAAGTATGCAGCAAGGTATCCCAATCCTTTTTAGACAAAGGACATGCCAAAATGGTCTCTTATAACAAGCAAAGAATTCTTGAGGGTAAACGGGAATTTCATCTAGTTACTTTCGTCATGTTGGTTTGATTTGTGTTTGCTACTTTGATAATTTGATATGTGGGTGGACCGGTGCTTAGGTGTTGTTCTTACTTGAACAAACCTCCTACTTATGATTAACCCTCCTGCAAGCATCCGCAACTACGAGAAAAGTATTAAGAATAAATTCTAAGCATAGCATTAAACTCTAGGATCCAATCGGTCCCTTACGGAATAGTGCATAAACTGGGGTTTAAGTTTCTGTCACTCTCACAACCCACCATCTATTTACTACTCCACAATGCATTCCCTTAGGCCCAAATATGGTGAAGTGTCATGTAGTCGACATTCACATGACACCACTAAGGGAATCACAACATACATACTATCAAAATATCAAACACATATCACATTCACATGATTACTTGCAACATGATTTCTCCCGTGACCTCAAGAACAAAAGTAACTACTCACAAATAATCAACATGCTCATGATCAGAGGGGTATTAAATAGCATAAGGGACCTGAACATATAATCTTCCACCAAATAAACCATATAGTAATCAACTACAAGATGTAATCAACACTACTAGTCACCCCCTAGCACCAATCTATAGTTTCCGTAACAAGATTGAATACAAGAGATGGACTAGGGTTTAAGATCAGCTGGTGCTGGTGAAGATGGTGATGGAGATTGCCCTCCCTAAGATGGGAGAGTTGTTGGTGATGATGATGACAATGATTTCCCCCTCCGGGAGGGAAGTTCCCTCGACAGAATCGCTTTATCGGAGGGCAAAAGTGCTCCTGCCCAAGTTCCGCCTCGAGACGGTGGCGCTCCATCCCGAAAGTCCCCCCTTATTTTTTTCTAGGTTAAAATGACTTATATACCAGAAGATGGGCACCGGAGGTGGTCCTAGGAGGGCACAACCCACCAGGGCGCGCCTGGGCTCCCTGGCGCACCCAGGTGGGTTGTGCCCACCTGGTGGGCCCCCTTTGGTAGTTATTTGCTCCAATATTTCTTCAATATTCCATAAAAAGTTCTCCGTGAAGTTTCAGCTTGTTTGGAGTTGTGCAGAATAGGTAGCCTGACGTAGCTTTTTTAGGTCCAGATTTCCAGCTGCCAGAATTCTCCCTCTTGGTGTGTACCTTGCAAATTATGAGAGAAAAGGCATTAGAATTACTCCAAAAAGCATTATTATGGATAAAAACATTATAAATAATAGTAAGAAAACATGATGCAAAATGGACGTATCAAGGACCGACATTATCATCAAGAAATTTATGGACGAGAATGATATGCTCCACATCGAGCGTCAAAGACTGGTGGGTGAATCTGTGGATGCTCTCAAGGAGCGTCTTGAGGACACGAAAGAGCTCATCGCTGCTCGCCACGGGGACTAGTTCCCGCTGCCTGCAGCAATGCATCAAGAAAGTAGAGATCAGCGAGCCAGATCGTTGTCTTCCCTCTTTTCCCCTTGTGTATTTCTAGCGTTGCAGCATGTCGCTTTTTTTAACTATCTTCCTAAACATGTAAGACAATTATTATCCACTGTCATCGTCCTTATATTCATCAGTTTTGCTATAAGTTGTAGTTGATGCTATATAGGTCCATCAGATCTTACATCAAGATCCGTGCACAACTTTCTTTTCAATTTTTCTTTTCTCTCTCTTAAATCTCAGTCGAGTGAGACATAGCCACGCCATGAAAAAGGAGCTCGGGCGCCATTAATGGAGACGTTGGGAGGGAGGTGGGCGGTGGATAGAGGTCAAAGGGCTCTCCTCCCGATGAGCACGCGCAGGGGTCTGATCGCACGCCTCCCGTACTCAAATAGCTACCCCGCACGACACCTCCTAGGCAATAAAAAAAGGGGACATCACTACAAAGAAAATACACTTCCGTGATGATACGTGTTTGTCACAGTAGGTTGCATTTTTTGTCATGGATGTACATCCATGACAAATTTATGAAAGAATCAAGATAGTCATACCTGTGCCGTCGTAGAAGTGTTCCATGACATTACCAAAATTATCATCACGGAAGTGTCCACTTCCATGACGATAAATCACGCGTCACAGAAGTGCTTTCGTCAAGGGTGACCGACACGTGGCATCCACCGTAATGGAACGCCGTTAAGCTATCGGGTCGGGTTTTGGATCCAATAACCCATTAACAGACCCGACCAATGGGGATTTTCCACGTGTAAAATCATCATTGGCTGGCGGAAACACATGTCGGCTCATCGTTGGGACAGATGTCATCCACTCATTGGACAGAAGGCGCCTATGATACTTTGACACGTGGCACGGCCCAACAGAGGCCCATTCATGTGAAAAGGCCGGCCCGTTTTACTTGGTCAAAAGGTGGCGGACCGGCCCATTGAAAGCATGTTAATGGCCTGTTCGCATATATATAGCCCATTTACAGCCCGCTAACCCAAGGCCCTTTACGCCCTATCCGAATTAGGCCCAATAGCGTCAACTGGGCCATCCAATATGATTCCAGCCCGTTTTCACTTCTGGCCCATGTATGGCCCATGACGTCTTTCAGCCTATATGAGGCCCTCTGTAACTCTTGGCCTATTAACGACCCGTGGTGAAACTGGCCCGTAATGAACAGTGTATCACTTTACACCCATTAACGGCCAGTTGTGAAACTGGCCCGTAATGAATAGTGTATCACCTTATACCCATTAACAACCCGTTATTCCGTTGGGCCGTTTCCAACCCATTTATCTTTCAGCCTTCTCAGAGCCCATTTATTCTTGGGCTCATTTCCAGCATTCATTTACTTACGGCCCGTTACTGCCGTTTTCTGCTTGTGGGCCAAATTCAGCCCGTGGTTACAGTCGGCCCGTTTGTGGTCCGTTAATACGTTGGGCCGTTTTCATAGCGTCATCAAATTCGGCCTATTAACGATGGCCCATTATGGTCGGCCCATGAACGGACGATTCCAACTCTAGCCCGTTTACGGCCATAATGCGGTCTGTTTGGCCCATGTTTGGCCAATCGATCATACGGCCCGCATAAGGCCCATTGATGCTACGGCCCGCAGAAGGCCCATTATTTCTACGACCCATAGAAGGCCCATTGTTTCTACGACCCGTATAAGGCCCACTGTTTCATGGCCCGTAGGAGGCCCAATGTCACTACAGTAAATATTAGCCCATGGTTATTGTGGCCTAGTATTAAAAAATAGGTTATTGCAGCCACTAGCAAACCGCGAAAAAAGAACTGCAATGACTACAAGCAAACAAATAAACAAGAAAAGGAAATATATAAGCAAGCAACTAACGCTAGGCTATCACGGCTATTACACATATTACATCCACTAGGCATCAAAGTTCGCCACCAGTGAAAATATAGGGAACAAAGCAGCATATCATATACACTGGTTGTCAAAGTTGGCGACCCGCGCAAATAAACACCACAGCAAAACAAATCCAGAACTGAAACCACTTCAGAAGATCTCAAGAAACAATATCTTGGGTACCCAAAATGCTGGCAAGATGCTTAGCAAGCTTATTAACTTTCTCTTGTTTGGCGCTTAAATCCTCCAGCGCTTGCTGTTGCACCAGGAAATATGCATCTGAATTCTGCAGGGACTTCCCCAGTCCTTTGGCTTCCTGTCGCAGCACATCTGATCGATGTCTTTCAACTTGAAGTTGAGACTCAAGAAGGTGAACTGATTCAGGCAGCGAGTTCGAAGAGCTTGAGCCACCAGTAGTGGCCAGTAAATTGAACACTACATCAAGACAATACTTTTGGGTTCCTTCACTGTCGTCAAGATAGTTTTTATCAGCTTTCTTGGAGACCAACAGGGATGTCTCACTATCTTGAACCTTATCTGCATTACTTCCTTTACCATTGCATAACAGGGTACTCTTCTCCAATATTTTATCCGCGTTCTAAAAGAGAAACAAACAAACACATCTCAGGTTTACAATGTAGTATATGAAACTCATTTTGGTAAACCAGTTCAGTAGTAAGGTGGACAGGATAACAACATGAAACAAACATATATCTATGTAGTATGGTCACTGTATGGTCTATATCATTCTAGTTTATGTTGCCAAATCAAGATAGATACAGTTCGAATCATATCTATTTAAGACAAAGCAGCATAGACAGAATATAAGTGTGGGAAACTACACAACAATAACAACACTTGTAATGTGCATGGCATGAGAACATAACTGTTTATTCAATTGAAACTGAAATCAACATAGAGCAAGTTACAACAGCAAACAACCAAACACGTTGAAGAAACAGGTTTAGAACATACCTGTTGCACCATTGGAGTTTCAATTGCATCCTTCAAATTTGAAATTAGTTGGTATCAGTAAATACAGTGATGCAAGAGCAAAGTAGTATGAACCATAGCTACGGAACCTGACCTGAGAACAATTCTTCTTCTGCTTTAAGCGTTGACTTCGGGTTCGGAGTGGTGGTCCTCGTGGTTTGGGCACTGCAGTTGCCTTACTAACTGCTTGTGTTTGGGTGCTCTGTGGTGGAGACGGTGCTGCGTCAACGGGAACTGGGTGTCTATCTGCTGGGGTTGGGGTTAGAAGGGGTGTAGCTGGTTCTCTGTCCAACTGGGTAGGGGTACAATATGCATGAGTGTGGGTTATGTGTGGTGGGGCTGGTTCTTGGACAAGTACAACCGTGGTTCTATCTGCATCGACAGGTAGCACGATCTTTTCTGAAGACCATGTTTTTACTCCCACACATACTACCATCACTCCCTGAGGGAGTCCTGGATAAGGGGGTATATGGACTGCCAGACTATATACTTTGGCCGGACTATTGGACTATGAAGGTACAAGATAGAAGACTTCGTCCCGTGTCCGGATGGGACTCTCCTTGGTGTGGAAGGCAAGCTTGGCGATTCGGATGTAGATCTCCTTCTCTGTAAACCGACAGTGTGTAACCCTAGCCCCCTTCGGTGTCTATATAAACCAGAGGGTTTAGTCCGTAGGACGGATCATCATCAACAACAATCATACCATAGGCTAGCTTCTGGGGTTTAGCCTCTCCGATCTCGTGGTAGATCAACTCTTGTAATACTCATATCATCAATATCAATCAAGCAGGAAGTAGGGTATTACCTCCATCGAGAGGGCCTGAACCTGGGTAAAACATCGTGTCCCCAGTCTCCTGTTACCATTAGCCTTAGACGCACAGTTCGGGACCCCCTACCCGAGATCCGCCGGTTTTGACACCGACATTGGTGCTTCCATTGAGAGTTCCTCTATGTCGTCGCTGCAAGGCTAGATGGCTTCTCCAACCTTCAACCACGCTGTCCTGGGTGAAACTTTTCTTCCCGGACAGATCTTCATGTTCGGTGGCTTTGCACTGCGGGCCAATTTGCTTGGCCAGCTGGAGCAGATCGGTAGCTACGCCCCTGGCCATCAGGTCAGGTTTGGAAACCTAAACTACACTACTGACATCCGCGGAGACTTGATCTTCGACGGATTCGGGCCCGTGTCAGGAGCGTCGAACAATCACAACGAGCATGACCTAGATCTGCAGTCAGACAGTATTCGGAACATCACACCTACCACCGCTCCGGACTTTGTTCTAGAGCAGGTCGTGCCTTCCGAGGGCGGGCGGATGGACCCCGCCCCGAAGGCCGCATCCTCATCAGTGTTGGAGCCGAACCCAGACTCCTCTCCTCAGGAAAACTGTACCTCCGGACCCCCGGACTCATCTCCGGTAATGTGTTCCGGACCGCATGCACCCATGGATAGTAGAGAAGAAAACAGGGCATGAAATAATTCACATTTATGTTGTCTAAGCAAACAGAATAGCAGGACATAATTTCACATATATGATGGCTAATTAAACAGGATAGCATGACACAATTTCACATGTATGATGGCTAACTAAACAGGATAGAATGACATACTTCAAAATATGATAACTATGTAATCAGGATGCCATGATATAACTATACGATGTGTCTATTAAAGTGGTTGGCATGCCATAAATCACAAACATGCCGTCGACGGAAACATGATGGCATGATATAATTCACGGATAGAATGACATAATTTAAAATATGATGACTATGTAAACAGGATGAGATGATATAACTATATTATGTCTTTAGAAAATGGGTTGGCATGCCATAATTCAGATACATGTTGTCTATGTAAACATCATGGCATGACATAATTCAAATATATGATTTATATACTAAGGAAGTGAGCAGAGGGCAATCGCATATATGATGTGTCAACTAAGGAGATGGCATTCAATATTGTGTATATGATGTAAAAACTAAGCATTGCAATACAACATATGCATTATATGAGTAATATAACCCTGCCAAGTTTGAGCATACACCTTAGGGGGATAATAGGACTGGTCATCTGCCTTTGAATCCTCCTCTGAAGAGCTATCTGTAACCAGCAAGATATCTGCTTCAGCAGGTAGCATTGTCTGCTCTGAAGACCTTGTTTTCACTCCAGATTTCTCCATCACCAATTCAAATGGCTGATGCACATGAAGAGCAGTTGAATATACAAACATTGTCGACAAAAGCAATGAGAAATACAAAAAAAGGACGGCATGATATAATTCACATATATGACGCTTGCCTAAACAACATGGCATTGCATAATTCACATACATAATGCCTTGCAACAAGATAACATTGCATAATTCACATATATAATGTCTTGCAACAAGATGACATTGCATAATTCACATATAAGGTAATTAGACACTAAACAGGTGGCATTCACACAAAGCATGTCTAAACTAAGCAAATGACATAGCAATGCAAGATACCATACGCACGATATGAGCAACATAACCCTGCCAAGTTAGGGCATGCACCCTGGGGGGGGGGGAATATGACTGGTCATCTGTCTCTGAATCCTCCTCTGAGGAGCTATCGGTAACCAACAAGACATGCGCTTCGTCAGATAGCATTGTCTGCTCTGAAGACCTTGTTTCCACTCCAGATTTTTCCATGACCGTGCCGAATGGCTGATGCACAGGTAGAGTAATTGAATGTACTAAAATTGTTGACAAATTTAACACGTAATAAAAAAATGATGGCATGATATAATTCACATATAAGATGACTGGATAACCAGGGTGGCATTGCAAAATTCACATATATGATGCCTGGCTAGACAAGATGGCATTGCATGATTCACATATACGATAAAGAAACTAAATAGATGGCATTGACACAAAGCATGTCTAAACTAAGCAGATGACATCTTTAATGTATACAATAAGCAATGCAAGGCACCATATGCATGATATTACCAACATCAGCATGCCACGTTAGAGCGAAGACCTCATGGGGTAAATAGGAGTGGTCTTCTCCTTCTGAATCCCCCTTAGAACAGTTATCTTCCTCTTGATTACGATCCGAAATGGGTGGAGGGGGGCTGCCTTTGCGCCCACCATGGAACGACATCTGCATGAAATTTTATTGCCACGCAAGGCTCATCTCTTTTGCTCTACATGATCAGTTCCATTGTGTACAATAACTAGCATGCATAGGAATAAAACATAGTGAGATTATGTAAGGAGTGCATGCACAAATCTAGAGTGATGGTAGCAAATTGTGGATAGACTCAAAATCAATGATAGCAGGCAGATAATAGCTTTAGTTAAAAAATACAGATAATGGCTCCTTTAATGTTTGTTTGCACCCAACATGAAACTCATAATAGACACCGGAGATTAACCAGATAGTAGACAAATAGTACTGATTGCTGCCCAAATATATACCCCACAACCATTTAAAAACTCAAGTTTCAGCATTAGTTTGGACCTGACTTGGAGTCTAATAGGTGAACACGATGATAATGTAGCATGTCATCATATTAAGCGACGCGTAACGTAAGCATACACGGAAGAGTGCGACCTCTCTTGCAGACCCGTGTAGTCCTCAAGGTCATCTGCTCAGTTGATGATGGTAATGCAGTTGTCGTGGCTGCCGGCAGCGGGGAAGAAGATCTGAGGCGGCGAAAGACAGTCTGGAGAGCGGATACCTGCTGTGGTGAACCCTTCCGTCATTGGAGCAGCTGAGCTGGGGTGGAACACAACGCCGCAGGAGCAGGACAAACCACACAAGGTTTTCTTTGACACATATCTATAACCGAAGTAATTGAGTAAGGGCTTGTTTGAATTTGAGGATTCTAACAATGCAAGGATAGGAAATAGACATGAATAGGATAGGAATGCACGTGCAAAACAGAGAATTTAAAAGCACAAGATTTCTGCCAATCTAGGTGTTTGATTCACAACAATTGGAAGATCACAGGATGCAAAAAAGCATTGTGAGATTAAGTCAAACCACAAGAAAATGTACGGTTATAATGCTATTATGCTACTATCTCTTAGTCTTGTGCTTGATGAATCGGAATATGAAAAGGAGGAGAAGTGGAAATTAGAATTCCTACGATTTTTCTTTCAAGGAGACACTAAAGGAACAAATACCATAGTTTTTCTTTGCTCCATTCCTTTGCACCAAATTCATGAAAAGTAGTACCATAGGAAACTTTCCAATTCCTATGCTTTTCATTCACTTTTCCTTTCAAGCACTAGCGATTCTAGTAGGTAGGCTTGAGGAAGGAAAATCCTACACTAAAAAATGTTTTTGTGCTACTTCTATTACTTTGGACCCAGGCCACTGCCATACTAGCTCAACTCCCAGGCCCATTGACAAATGCACAGCTCAAACGCGCAGAGATAAATAATGATGGCGTTCAAGAGAGTCCATCACGGATAGCTAAGTTGCCTGGTACCTCACTGCTTGTCATATAGTAGGATAAAATAATCGTATTTCCCATTACTACGAGTGCTTAGTGGACAATATAAAGAGATGCAACAAGTGCACAACCTCTTTGGCGAAGCCATGTCGATCTCAGCGTGATTGGGTTGGCCGGTGAGGATGCTCCGGCTGACTTGGCTGTCGAAGGAAGGGAAGATGATCTTTGGCGTCTGGAGATGGAGCCCGAGGTACTGCTCCACTGTGATGGAGGGTTTTATCGTTGGAGCAGCTCCGGTGAGTTGTACGACACCGAGGCTGAAGCAGGACAAGAGAGACAACGAACAATGTTAACCTGAGTGGAATTCTAATAGCATCTCCAATACATGACATAATATACATAACCACAAAGTGCTAGATGTAAAATACATCAGCCGCTCATCTCTGAACTTAACTGTCAAAACTGAACTTAACTATCGAAACTGAACTTAACTGTTGAAACTGAACTTAACTGTTGAAACTGAACTTAACTGTCGAAACTGAATTTTGCTATCGAAACTGAATTTTGCTGTCGAAACTGAACGCACTAGCAAGGTGAGGCTACACGTCGGTCGACTGACTTTTTCATCTCTGGTCAGTCGATTTTGCAGCCGTTGGATACGAAATCAAGGGCCTGTGGTTCATCTTCAACCTCCACCCCCTGAGCCGCAAGCCACCACCGGCCAAACAGCAGCCCCTCGTCGCCCGCGGCCGGTGGTGCGCCGCCCCGCCCACCCCGAAAACACTCCCCACCGCCGGTCCACCGCCGCCCCGGCCATCCCTCTAGCAGGCCCCCCACCCCGTGCCGAGCTTTTTCTCCGGCGATCCCCACGCCACCACCCCGCCAATGCCCCGCCACCGCCGGTGACCACCGCCCCCATCCTGAACCCTAAGATAGATAGTGGGGTACCTCTCCGGCGAGCAGCAGCGCGAGCAAGAGCAATAGCAAGAGCGGACCAGGCAGGGGACCGAGAGAAAGAGCAGAGCAGCAACGCGAGCGAGAGCTAAAGCTGCAGCAGCTCCTACTAATGTGGACATTGCTGCTGAGGGAGCGACACCGTAGAGGAAGTGGCCGGCGACGCCGCCATGGATGGAGCCGCGCCGTGTTAGCTCGGGACCATGCACCGGCAACACCATGAGATCGAATCAAGAAGAAAATGCGGCGATTAGTGTACAACCTCTTTGGTGGCGCCGATTAGGCCGCAGCTTCATCTGAGGAAACAATGATGATGATGCTCTTCCGATGGTGCAGGTGAAGATGGTGGTGTGGGAATGGAGGTGGCGCGAAAGATGAGGGGAACATCGAGGTAGCTCCTTGGAGGTGGAGGACGGGGTGGCTGAACCGCCGGGACCATGAGATCGACGACGGATCCTCATCCGGTACGGTGGATGAGGGACGTCGAGGTGTTGCTGTGGACGACATCGTCGGGGAAGAGGCTCCGGCTGGGTGGTGGACGGAGCAGGGTGTGGGGTTTCGTCACGGGTTTTCACGGCCTCGGTGTATGAATGGGTGGGCGGATGGGATGGCAGTGGGGAACCATGGCTTAGAGACGCGCTTGTCTGAAATATGGGGTAAGTTACGAAAGCACCCCCACCGATTTGAGGCGGTTCTTTCGGTTTAGGGGTACCACGGGCATTTCGCATGTCGGGATTTCACAGGAGGTGGGAGTTTTCGCGCGCGTTGTAATTTTGGAATAGCAAGGTGCGGCTTGAGATGGAGGGAGTTGTCGGAGCACAACGAGACAAAGATATATCTTAAATATTTCGGGCTAACAAGGCACGGGTTGAAGAGGCGGGAGTTTTGCAGCATGATAGACAGAGACGGTAGCTTGAATTTTCGGCATAACAAGGCACTGCTTGAAATTTTGAAAGAACAAGCTTAACGTGTACCCCCCAAAAAAGTCAGTTTGCACCTCAACACGCACAACACACACACAAACACCATTTAGACTAGAGTAAGGTACACGTGCATTGCACGCATGAGATTTGGCAACCAAATTATGAATAAATACCACATTATAGCATGCAAGCTTTGAGTCATATATGCATGATGTAGATGTTCGTTTGATTCTTATAGTTCATTTCATTCAAAATCATCTAGTTTTTATAAGAAAGCTAATCTATTTTAAGATTCATGGAATTGTGCGTTGTAAGACATAAAGTAAAAACAAATACTGGCAAATCATGTAGAAAAACATTTGGGCAATTCTGATACAGAAGATTCTAGAACAAATAAGAAGTTCTTGTGTTTTGATGTTTGTGCATTATGCTTAAGTTCAACCATGGAGTCTTTTAGATTATACATGTGGCGAAATCTGGTGGAATCTAGATGATATCCAACGGCCAGTAGTGCTCAAATTTGCCATATTTGGACCATCGGATTCGCCTCATCCAACGACCATCTTTCAAAGTTAAAGTTACCCGCACACAATATAAAAAATATAAAATATTATATATATATATATATAGGGGTATAGATATAGATATGTGATGCGAAAGCCGCCCATCATCTCCAATTAGAATAGTGTGCCCATGCACGGATGCGACGTGGCCAAATGATGTCTGCCATCGGTATCTCAAATTCAAATCAGTCTGACCTTGTTCAATGTGTATACATTACAACATGCTCGTTTCCAAACCACATCGCGCAGATCTCCGTTATATTCATGCATGCATGGGTTTCAAACATCAGGATCTCTTATTCAAATATTTGAATTCAACTTTACATTGATAATGACCTCACCTATTCTTTTACACCCACACAGTAGTATTCTCTTTATAATTGTACCACTAACTTTCTCTCGTGCATGCATGCACACACACTACCAGTCGACATTATCCATCGCATGCATGCAATATTTTTCTTCAGGTCGGTCTCCAATGAAGGCACACACCCACACACATCCCCCTCTCAATCATATCGGGCATTCTTTATCTCTCACGCGTGCATGCGCAACGATCGATGTTCCTCTATGTATGTGTGTATATAGCTAGGTGTTTCATAGTTTTCCACACAAACCGATCAATCGATATATCTAGTGAGGTCTCACCCTCTTTCCCACGTCCACATCGATCAATCTATACCTCTCTATATAGGATTAACATATATAGCTAATACACCCACATTAATTATATATCCAACGTCCCCCTCTCATCATCCATGCCTTCCGCTTCATCTCTCAGACGCGCGCACAATGGCGAAGACAGGGGGCAGTAAGGGCCCTGCCCCCCCGCCCTAACATCACTATATATCGAGGCTAATATGAATGTGATCATTAGACAATTGCTGCTAAAAATTGTTTAAGTTCATGAATTGACCCTCCTCGTAAAGGATTAGCAATGCTTGGCCCCCTAGCTCATTTCTTTTTCATGGCTCCGCCACTGCGTGCAATTCCTTCATAGTCTCCCTCCACTCGGCCCCTCGCACCATCTTCTAGCCCCCCACCGGATTTTGCCACATGTACAATCTAGCAGACTCCATGGTTGAACTTAAGCATAATGCACAAACCTCAAAACACCAGTGGTTCTCTTTTGTTCTAGAATCTTCCGTATCATATCTGCCCAAACTTTTTTTCTAGTTGAATTGCCATTATTTGTTTTTACTTTATGCTTTACAACGCACAATTCCATGAATCATAAAATAGATTAAGGGCTTCTTTGATTCAAAGGATTCTCAAAGGAATTTTGGAGGATTCTAATCTTTAGGAATTTTTCCTATCTTGGTTGTTTGATTCATAGGATTGTAAACCATAGGAATTTTTCCATATGATTCATTTGCACTAGATTTCATAGGAAACATCCCATCCACTCAAACCTCTTTGAAAGAATTCTGTGTTTTTTCTATGCACAATCAAACACTCGTACAATCCTGTAGGATTCAAGACGACATTCCACTATAATCCCATGTTTTTCCTATTCCCGTGTTCTTAGCTTTTTTATAATAACTAATTGATATTGAAGGAGATGAACTATAAGAATTAAACGAAGGGCTACATCAGGCATATATGACATAGAGCTTACATGCTATAGTGTGGTATTTATTCATAATTTGGTTGCAAAATCTGATGCATGCAATGCACGTGTACCTTACTAGTACTTTGAGTATGTGCAAAACACGTAAATTAGAATACCAATGGTAGCTACACAGTGTCTCTCTTAAAGTTCATGAAGCCACGTGGCACATGTGGAGGCGTTGTCGCGACCTCCTTGCGTGGATTGATCACAGTGACGTGCTGCTGGTTCCAGACGAATGTACTCGTCCTCCCTGAGCCATACTGGCGGTACATGCACGAAGTGAAGATGTGCACCCATGCCACACACGCACTCATTCCCTCGCACACACACGCGGGTACACGAGCGGATGAAATTTTGTACCAAGATCCACCCCATGTGATAATTTGACGTGTGTAAAGTCATTCACTTCATTGATGGTCAATTAATACAGCGCATGCAAATTGAGTGGACGCGAGGGCGGAAGAAAGACATTATTACTCCACTGCGCGCATGCGAGTAGTTAAATCATGGGTTGCTAGTAGTACTTCCATTGGTCTCCTTCGTAGTTTGTGCCAATTTTTGAAAGTAACATAATATTTACGCATTTGAGCAGTGTAGTACTTGAAATTTATGTTCCGCTAAACTCATCGGGAGCCGTTTCGGGCCTCAAAACCAAAACCATCAATTAGTCTTTACCTTGTTCCCATCACATTCGAAAGCCTGCTCACACCTACTAGTATGTACCAAACCTGAACGTGTTCCCACTATGCAGGTATTAGTACTAGTGCTAGTACTTAGGTTATAAAAAGGGGAACTACCTAACCGAAAATTACTCTACCTTTCCTCCTCATAAGTGCTTCTTCTTCTTCCGTCGTTGCCATGGCCGGTGAGCAGAGCTCTAGGTCGAGAACTACTCGTAACAAGGGAGCGGCAACCAAGGTTGTGAAAAAAAAGAGGGCTCGCTGCCATGCAGAGACCTCGAAAGATCTCTCACGGGCAGGCAATGGCTCCCAGGAGCGCCCTAGCCGCGGAGGCGAACATGCCGAGCCGGCGGAGCTGGAGTCGTTATCCCTCGACGGCATGCCCGATCAGCTCAAGAAGCACCTCAATAAGTAGAAGGAGTGCATCCAAGGCTTGATGGAGTTGCTGAAGGAGAGCATCGACGACATGCCCGCTGAGCTCAATCAACAGGGGGAGTTGACCGCTGGCTTGGTGATGCTGCTGAAGAAGAGTATTGCTTCAGAAAAGAAGGCGACCGACGAAATCTTGCGACTTCAGGAGGACAAGGCGAAGCTCTGCCACGAGATTGACCTGTTGAAGGAGAAGAACACCGGCTGGAAGAAGCTACATGAGAATAGTAGTTCCTCGATGAAGATGCTGCAGGCCCTCGTCATGGAACAGAAGGAGGAGTTGGTGAAGCTCCACATCGAGCACCCGACTGCTGTCAAGGTACATAATGCGGCCGTGGAACAGATGATGAAGGCTCACGTCGAGAAATCCCGCGTCATGGACATAATGAAGAAGATGGCGGAGGAGACGCGCAAGGAAATGGAGGTCGTGGAGGCGATGAAGAAGCAGTTACGACTCCGCGGCAAATTAGATCATTTCGGGTGATAATCTTCTTTCTTCTTTTGCTCCCGTGTTTCATCTTTTGCTTTGGGTGTTTCGCCGCACGTGTCACGTTCTCTGTGAGGCATGAATAGAACAATGGTTTTTTTGAGGGAATGAATAGAACAATGCTAATGAGATGACTAGCAAATTAGATCATTTTTTATCGCCATATGGCACTGGGCTGCCGTGTTTCGTTCTCCTCCGTCGCAGTACTACACCAGTGGAAAACTTGAGTATACCGCACGGTTCTTTGCTCCTCCTCGACCAGGTCGTCGACGCATTTATTCGAGCAGTCAAATCACAAGGCCCCGCCTTCCAGCAGTAATGAGCCGTCAAATCACAAAGGCCCTCGCCTCTCGTGAAACCGACCAAGCTAGACTGGCCCGCCCTCTAGCCTTTTAAAAAATGTATACTTTTGTACATCAATAGTATCGATGGATTGTGCCATGGAGCAAAAATTGAAATTAAAAAAAAGTGGTACATATAGAGAGCGCTCGTCGCCAAATTATGCATATAGTACTATTAAAAAGGCTAGTCACAATAATGGTGTCCAACACAACCCACCCCTCAAATAAAACTAAGCACCCTAGAATTCTTTGACAAAACTAAGCACCCTGAAATTCTTTGACAACTAAACTTCTGGCTATATGATGTTGGCCATATATTGTACGTATATAATGTGAAGAAATGAGTGGTAGTACTATACCAACTAAAAGATGAAATGTAAGAAATACTAGTATGTACGTACTGAAGAGTTAAAGTAACAAGAAGAAACATAACATAGTTCTGCTGGGGGCTCAGCACAACACACCCCTCAAATTAAATTAAGCACACCTGAAATTAAACTTTGCAACTATTCTGGTAGACACTACATAAGAACCACCATGAGCAACGACATTGCCACCTTATTCGGAGTCCTCGTCCACGTCCTCGACTTCGTCCTTGTCCCTCTTCCTCTTGGCCGATACTTCTTTGCTTGAACCGCACACTTGGCTCTTGCTCTTCATCCAACCCTTGTAGATATTGAAGCAAAGGTAGCCATCCATTGCAGCATAGTGGATGTGGTCTATATCTAGTACATTCCGCTACCATGCATGACGATGAAACGTGTATGGAGGTTTCTCCAGTTTACCGTATGAAGGATGAACCATGGATCCTGCCAGGGTCAGCATTGAAGGCTGACGAGAGGACACCAGCCGATTCTTCTGGAGGTCGAAGGTGTTGCATACAACGAGGCCTATCCGACGCAGGACTTCATTGTCGTTACCAAAGTCTACAGTAACGAATTTGACTAGGTTGCTTGATGTCTACTACACAACCTTCTTCTTGTAGACGTTGTTGGGCCTGCAAGTGCGCATGTTTGTAGGACAGTAGCAAATTTCCCTCAAGTGGATGACCTAAGGCTTATCAATCCGTAGGAGGCGTAGGATGAAGATGGTCTCTCTCAAACAACCCTGCAACCAAATAACAAAGAGTCGCTTGTGTCCCCAACACACCCAATACAATGGTAAATTGTATAGGTGCACTAGTTCGGCGAAGAGATGGTGATACAAGTGCAATATGGATAGTAGATAAAGGTATTTGCAATCTGAAATTATAAAAACAGCAAGGTAACTAATGGCAAAAGTGAGCGTAAATGGTATTGCAATGGTAGGAAACAAGGCATAGGGTTCATACTTTCACTAGTGCAAGTTCCCTCAACAATAATAACATAGATAGATCATATAACAATCCCTCAACATGCAACAAAGAGTCACTCCAAAGACACTAATAGCGGATAACAAACGAAGAGATTATGGTAGGGTACGAAACCACCTCAAAGTTATTCTTTCGGATCAATCTATTCAAGAGTTCGTACTAGAATAACACCTTAAGACGCAAATCAACCAAAACCCTAATGTCACCTAGATACTCCATTGTCACCTCAAGTATCCGTGGGCATGATTATACGATATGCATCACACAATCTCAGATTCATCTATTCAACCAACACAAAGTACTTCAAAGAGTGCCCCAAAGTTTCTACCGGAGAGTCAAGACGAAAATGTGTGCCAACCCCTATGCATAGGTTCATGGGCAGAACCCGCAAGTTGGTCACCAAAACATACATCAAGTGGCACATGATATCCCATTGTCACCACAGATAAGCATGGCAAGACATACATCAAGTGTTCTCAAATCATTAAAGACTCAATCTGATAAGATAACTTCAAAGGGAAAACTCAATCCGTTACAAGAGAGTAGAGGGGGAGAAACATCATAAGATCCAACTATAATAGCAAAGACATCAAGATCGTGCCATAGAGAGAACACGAGAGAGAGAGAGAGAGAGATCAAACACATAGCTACTGGTACATACCCTCAGCCCCGAGGGTGAACTACTCCCTCCTCGTCATGGAGAGCGCCGGGATGATGAAGATGGCCACCGGTGATGGGTTCCCCCTCCGGCAGGGTGCCGGAACGGGCTCTCGAGAGGTTTTTGGTGGCTACAGAGGATTGCGGCGGTGGAACTCCCGATCTATCTTGATATCTGATGTTTTTAGGGTACGTAGGCTTATATAGGCGAAAGAAGTCGGTTGGGAGGTGCTCGAGGGGCCCACAAGACAGGGGGGCGC
>NC_041391.1:556501760-556514358 GCF_002162155.2 Triticum dicoccoides | reverse complement strand
GGGGGGCATGCCCTCCTATCTCCTGGCCTCCTCGAGGGTCTTCTGATGTGAACTCCAAGTCTCCTGGGTGATATTCTTCCAAAAAATCACGTTGCCGAAGGTTTCATTCCATTTGGACTCCGTTTGATATTCCTTTTCTTTGAAATACTGAAACAGGCAATAAAACATCAATATGGGATAGGCCTCCGGTTAATAGGTTAGTCCCAAAAGTAATATAAAGTGTATAATAAAGCCCATAATCATTCAAAACACATAGTAATATAGCATGAATGCTTCATAAATTATAGATACGTTGGAGACATATCAGCATCCCCAAGCTTAATTCCTACTCGTCCTCGAGTAGGTAAATGGTAAAGAAAGAATTTATGAAGTGTGAATGCTAGAAAGTGCACAAGTTTGATCAATGATAATTTCAATCACCTTTTCTAGCATGATAATATGTCATGGCAGTAGTTCATCTCATAAAACTTCTCACGATAAAGTAACAAGCAATTCACATGTCAAAGCATAGACCATAAACTTTCTTGAAAACTAGCAAACTTCATTCTTAGTCATCAAACAATTGCAATTCATCCTATTTTCAGGAAGGGTCTATGTCAGAGCTTCGATTTAGCAAACTTCACATACTCAACCATCATATAGTCTTCTATAATTGCTAACACTCACGCAATACTTTCGGTTATGAAGTTTTGATCAGACATAGAGAAAGATAGGGGCTTATAATGTTGCCTCCAAACGTATTCACCTTTGGGTGATGTCAACAATAATAGTTCATGCCAACATACATCCAATTGGATATATATATATATCAGGATCACCCCACTACAAAGTGCTTGCCAAAGGATAAAATGAAAAAGGGAAAGGTGAAGATCACCTTGACTCTTGCATAAAGTAAAAGGCATAAAGTAAAAGATAAGCCCTTCGCAGAGGGAAGCAGAGGTTGTCATGCGCTTTTAGGGTTGGATACACAAAATCTTAATGCGAAAGAACGTCACTTTATATTGCCCCTTGTATATGGACCTTTATTATGCACTCCGTCGCTTTTATTGCTTCCATAACAAGATTGTACAAAGCTTATTTTCTCCGCACTAATAAGTCATGCATATTTAGAGAGCAATTTTTATTGCTTGCACCGATGACAACTTACTTGAAGGATCTTACTCAATCCATAGGTAGGTATGGTGGACTCTCATGGCAAAAACTGGGTTTAAGGATATTTGGAAGCACAAGTAGTATCTCTACTTGGTGCAAGGAATTTTGGCTAGCATGAGGGGGAAAGGCAAGCTCAACATGTTTGAATGATCCATGACAATATACTTTAACTGAGATGTGAGAAAACATAACCCATTCGGTTGTCTTCCTTGTCCAACATCAACTCTTTAGCATGTCATACTTAATGAGTGCTGACAATTATAAAAGATGTCCATGATAATATATTTATATGTGAAATCTCTCTTCCTTCAATATTCTTTCATGAATTGTTCAAATGACCAACACAATGCTTGCTAACCTTCAATAAATTTACAACCTATACTTCCTAGATGTGAAGTCATTACTCCCCATGGGATAAGCAAATGATACATATATAATTTCAGAGTTATGACATTCAACTCATTCAACCATTTACTCATAGGATATAAGTTAAGCACACGAGTAAATGACAAACTACTCCAACAAGATATAAGTGAAGAACAATGAGTAGCTAAATAATTATGTAACTATGTGAAGATTCTCTCCCATTTAAGAATTTCAGATCTTGGTATGGTATTAAAACAGCAAGCAAAACAAAATAAAATGACATTGCAAGGATAGCACAACTCATGTGAAGAAGCAAAAACTTAGGCTCAACCGATACTAACCGATAGTTGTTGAAGAAGAAAGGTGGGATGCCTACCGGGGCATCCCCAAGCTTAGATGCTTGAGACTTCTTGAAATATTATCTTGGGGTGCCTTGGGCATCCCCAAGCTTGATCTTTTGTGTCTTCTTAATTCCTTTCATGTCACGGTTTCCTAAATCTCGAAAGCTTCATCCACACAAAACTCAACAAGAACTCGTGAGATAAGTTAGTATAAAACAATTCAAAGACCTCATCATCTTATACTATAACAAATCACTAAAATTATCATTCAACATTGAATACTAAATGTCTCTGCATATTTAATACTCCTATCATCAAAAAGAATCATTAAACAATCAAACATATGCAAACAATGCAAACATAAGAGCAATCTGCCAAAACAGTACAGTTTGTAAAGAATGCATGATTCATCATACTTACCTAACTCCAAAAATTATAAGAAAAATACTATGCTGTAGAAGATTTATCACAGCTCATTATGCAAAAATATTCAACAATATATCGCTCTCTGACTTTTCTAGGGAATTTTTGCAACAGCGGTAAACTTTCTGTTTTCAAACAGCAACATGTATACTAGCAAAATAAGCATGGCAAAGGCTATCCTTGACATTTTTATTGAAAATAAAGATGCAAAACATTATTATAAATAACAGCAAGCAAATACTAACAAAATAAAATGACGCTCCAAGCAAAACACATATCATGTGGTAAATGAAAATATAGCTCCAAGTAAAGTTACCAATGAACAAAGACAAAAGAGGGGATGCCTTCCGGGGCATCCCCAAGCTTAGGCTCTTGGTTGTCCTTGAATATTACCTTGGGGTGCCTTGGGCATCCCCAAGCTTAGGCTCTTGCCACTCCTTATTCCATAGTCCATCGAATCTTTACCCAAAACTTGAAAACTTCACAACACGAAACTCAAGGCAAAACTCGTAAGCTTCGTTAGTACAAGAAAACAAAGCACCACTTTAAGGTACTGTAATGAAATCATTCTTTATTTATATTTGTGTTAAACCTACTGTATTACAACTTATCTATGGTTCATACCCTCCGATACTACTCATAGATTCATCAAAATAAGCAAGCAACACAATGAAAACAGAATCTGCCAAGAACAGAACAGTCTGTAGTAATCTGTACCAAACGTATACTTCTGGAACTCCAAAAATTCTGAAATAAATTGGTGTACCTGAGGAATTTGTATATTAATCATCTTCAAAAAGAATCAACCTAAAAGCACTCTCCAGTAAAAAAATCAGCTAATATCGTGAGCGCTAAAGTTTCTGTTTTTTACAGCTAGATCATATAGATTTCACCCAAGTCTTCCCAAAGGTTCTACTTGGCACTTTATTGAAACAAAAGCTATAAAACATGATTACTACAGTAGCATAATCATGTGTACACACAAAAACAGTAAGGGTAAATATTGGGTTGTCTCCCAACAAGCGCTTTTCTTTAATGCCTTTCTAGCTAGGCATGATGATGGCAATGATGCTCACATAAAAGATAAGAATTGAAACATAACGGGAGCATCATGAAGCATATGACTAGCACATTTAAGTCTAACGCATTCCTATGCATAGGGATTTTGTGAGCAAATAACTTATGGGAACAATAATCAACTAGCATAGGAAGGCAAAACAAGCATAGCTTCAAAACTTTAAGCACATAGAGAGGAAACTTGATATTATTGCAATTCCTACAAGCATATGTTCCTCCCTCATAATAATTTTCAGTAGCATCATGAATGAATTCAACAATATAACCAGAACCTAAAGCATTCTTTTCACGATCTACTAGCATAGAAAATTTACTACTCTCCACATAAGCAAAATTCTTCTCATTCGGAATAGTGAGAGTATCATAAAAGACTTGAACACTAAAAATTGTTTCCACATTAAAAGAGTAATGTTCAGAAAAAGGGTAATAATAATCATGACAAGTTTTATAAATATAATCATCACTACTTTTTATAGCATAAGTTTCATCACAATAATCATCATAAGTAGCAACTTCATTCTCATCATAATCGATTGAAACCTCTCCCAAGATAGTGGAATCATCACTAAATAAAGTTGACACTCTTCCAAATCCACTTTCATAAATATTATAAGATTCAACATCCTCCAAAATAGTGGGATCACTACTTTATAAAGTTGACACTCTTCCAAACCAACTTTCATCAATATAATCATAATAGGCACAAGACATGCTATCATCATAACAACTTTGCATATCAAAACTTGGGAGGCTAAAAATATCATCTTCATTAAACGTAGCATCCCCAAGCTTGGGACAAACATTAATTTCAGCAAATATATTCTCAAATATTTCATCCTTATCAAACATAGCTTCCCCAAGCTTGGGCCTTTTAATATCATAAGCATAATCACTCTCATCATTAATAGTATGGATAGCACCAATAGTATAGAAATTATCATCATCACAATGAGTAGTAGGAGTAACATCATTTGGGAGGGATACCTTTCTACCTTTGTTGCTCCTTATTTCCTTTTTCTTCTTCACATTATGTGTGGGTTCAACCTTCCTCTTTGAGCTCCTTATTGATGAGATTGGTTGAATAGAAAACTCCTCCTCGTTACCTGATTCATCATAAGAAATAATAGGAGGACATTGGGAAGTCTCTTCCCTTTCATTAGTATTCTCATCATCTTCTATTTGCTTTCTTTTCTTTAGGTAATTGGCAATATAAGGATTTTCAATGCAATTCACCGCACAAAACATATAAATCGTCTCTAGATCAATATCAAGGAAATGCTCAAGATTAAATTTTGGAATAAGCTTAGTTGCACGTTTCAATTCTTCATAACCCAAAAGCAATCTAAGTTCATTGTAATGATAAAGGGAGATCAAATCATCACACTTTTTGGACACGATTCAATGATGAAACAATTTGCATTGGAGATGTAAATGATCTTGTTCATTGCAAAATTCACAACGGTAAAGATATCTTAAATTCTCCGCACTCTTATCTAGCCTTTCTTGCAACCTTTCAGTTTCTAAATACTTATGCCTCTTGCAATATCTATTTTCCCTATTTGGTGTGTCCATGCAAACCCAATCTACTCCACAAAAATCAACATGCTTATAGGAGACATTTTCATCATAACTAGTGCAATCATCATTAGTACTATGGATATTCAAAGAGTTTATACTAACAACATTGCAATCATGCTCATCATTCAAAGATTTAGTACCAAGCATTTTAATGCATTCTTCTTCTAGCACTTGAGCACAATTTTCCTTTCCATCATACTCACGAAAGATATTAAAAAGACGAAGCGTATGAGACAAACTCAATTCCATTTTTTGTAGTTTTCTTTTATAAACTAAACTAGTGATAAAACAAGAAACAAAAAGATTCGATTGCAAGATCTAAAGATATACCTTCAAGCACTCACCTCCCCGGCAACGGCGCCAGAAAAGAGCTTAGTTGACGGGGTGTGGGTGCCGTTTACCTAGCCTCCACGGCAACGGCGCCAGAAAAGAGCTTGATATCTACTACACAACCTTCTTCTTGTAGACGTTGTTGGGCCTGCAAGTGCACAGGTTTGTAGGACAGTAGCAAATTTCCCTCAAGTGGATGACCTAAAGTTTATCAATCCGTATGAGGCGTAGGATGAAGATGGTCTCTCTCAAACAACCCTGCAACCAAATAACAAAGAGTCTCTTGTGTCCCCAACACACCCAATACAATGGTAAATTGTATAGGTGCACTAGTTCGGCGAAGAGATGGTGATACAAGTGCAATATGGATAGTAGATAAAGGTATTTGTAATCTGAAATTATAAAAACAGCAAGGTAACAAATGGCAAAAGTGAGCATAAACGGTATTGCAATGGTAGGAAACAAGTCATAGGGTTCATACTTTCACTAGTGCAAGTTCTCTCAACAATAATAACATAGATATATCATATAACAATCCCTCAACATGCAACAAAGAGTCACTCCAAAGACACTAATAGCGGAGAACAAACGAAGAGATTATGGTAGGGTACGAAACCACCTCAAAGTTATTCTTTCAGATCAATCTATTCAAGAGTTCGTACTAGAATAACACCTTAAGACACAAATCAACCAAAACCCTAATGTCACCTAGATACTCCATTGTCACCTCAAGTATCTGTGGGCATGATTATACGATATGCATCACACAATCTCAGATTCATCTATTCAACCAACACAAAGTACTTCAAAGAGTGCCCCAAAGTTTCTATCGAAGAGTCAAGACGAAAACGTGTGCCAACCCCTATGCATAGGTTCATGGGCGGAACCCGCAAGTTGGTCGCCAAAACATACGTCAAGTGGCACATGATATCCCATTGTCACCACAGATAAGCACCGCAAGACATACATCAAGTGTTCTCAAATCATTAAAGACTCAATCCGATAAGATAACTTCAAAGGGAAAACTCAATCCATTACAAGAGAGTAGAGGGGGAGAAACATCATAAGATCCAACTATAATAGCAAAGCTTGGGATACATCAAGATCGTGCCATAGAGAGAACACGAGAGAGAGAGAGAGATCAAACACATAGCTACTGGTACATACCCTCAGCCCCGAGGGTGAACTACTCCCTCCTCGTCATGGAGAGCGCCGGGATGATGAAGATGGCCACCGGTGATGGGTTCCCCCTCTGGCAGGGTGCCGGAACGGGCTCCCGAGAGGTTTTGGTGGCTACAGAGGCTTGCAGCGGTGGAACTCCCGATCTATCTTGATATCTGATGTTTTTAGGGTACGTAGGCTTATATAGGCGAAAGAAGTCGGTCAGGAGGTGCTCGAGGGGCCCACGAGACAGGGGCGCGCCTAGTAGGGGGGCACCCTCCTATCTCCTAGCCTCCTCGAGGGTCTTCTGACGTGAACTCCAAGTCTCCTGGGTGATATTCTTCCAAAAAATCATGTTGCCGAAGGTTTCTTTCCAATTGGACTCTGTTTGATATTCCTTTTCTTCGAAATACTAAAACAAGCAATAAAACAACAATATGGGCTGGGCGTCCGGTTAATAGATTAGTCCCAAAAGTAATATAAAAGTGTATAATAAAGCCCATAATCATTCAAAACATATAATAAAATAGCATGAATGCTTCATAAATTATAGATACATTGGAGACGTATCACTGCTCTCGAGGAAGTCCTTAAAATCCTGGCACTCAACGTCGGCATGGCATATGTGGTAGACCAAGCATAAGTCATGCACGCAAACCTGGATCACGACGGGCTTCTTCCTCTCTTCATCCTTTAGATCCTTCTCTCATCCCAGGACTGTGGTGTACTCAACATCTAGCCCAACGACCCACTCATCATCTGAGTCTTTGAACATGCGTCTGAAGCAAGAAAGGCATCCTTTCACCGTCATGGAAGAACGGGTGTAGATGATGTCGAACTCATCGTCGATGATGGTTCTAACCTTGTATGCACCGCCGATCGTGGAAATTTGGGAAGCCATGGATTTGGGAGGAGGGTTAGGATTAGTGGAACTGCCATAATGCGAATCGATGGGACGACTAGGAGTGAACTGCCGTAGTATTAAAGGACGTGCAAGGACGAGTAGGAGCGAACTGCCAGCGTGCAAACGGTAGGGTAGTGTCTTTCCATTCTCCATGATACGGGCTTCCGAGAGCCCTTGGATCTGAGATCGAACGGTTGCATGGCGTGATTCTAGACCTATGGGTGAATATCCTATCCTGGAGGGTTATTCTGCAAATTTTCAGCAACTTAGCATGCGACCGTTTGATCTCAGATCCAAGGGCTGCCAGCAGCCCGTATCATGGTCGCGCCTACCACAACCGTCGCGTCGCTCGTGCGGTCGCGCCCTTGGAGATTTAACATGGTGCGTTAGGCTATCTGATGTTGGCATGTCATACATAGTCATCACTTAGTCACTCATACTACAACAAGGTTGGCTATAAGTGTATTTATTTTTTTACTTCTCTCTATCTCTTTCTTCGTACTCCCTCCTTCCCATAATATAAGAACGTTTTTGACACTAGTGTAGTGCCAAAAACGTTCTTATATTATGGGACACATGGAGTACTAGTATTTATTACATTTTCCAAGGAGTGACCTCTTCCAATGAAATGGTGTTGCTAAGTTTGCTTCATTTTATTAGCTATAGACTCAAAATTGTCTTTTCACCTAGGTACACGCGCTTAGCACCGTTTATTCCTTGGGTCACCAAACTAGTCTCTCTCTTCTTGATTAACTTGCCACATCAGACTTTATGCCTATGTGGCAAGCTTACACCTGTAGGAGCAAGTAAAAGTAAGCACAATAGTGCGCTTTACATGGAATTTTTGCATATGTGGAGGAAAGAGAGGCAAGGAAAAAGTGGAGAAGTGGGCTCTCATGCAAGAGCCAGCCTGTACTACATGGTGGAGCATTGGGAGAGCCACCTGTATGGAGGTGGTCAGGAATAGGGAGACTCACGCCGGTTGTAGCGCCGCAGTTAAAATGATAATGGCAAGTCAAATCACGGGGCCCACCTGTCCAGCAGTAACTCACTGTCAAATCACACAGCCCTACGTTTGCAGCAGCCTACTCCCTCCTCTTCTCGCGTCTCTATCGAACCGACTAGGCGGAACTGCCCCGCCACCTACCGCGCAGGAAAAGCCCCGCCCTCGACTTTTAAATAGTATACAATATACTAATTTTGTATCCATGGATTGCACCCGCCCCATGGAGCAAAGCATCTAGAAAACGGCGGCACACATGTACGGAGTATACAGCACGCGCGTCGCGTTCGCGTCGCATCCCACATGGTCGGTCAGTCTGGCATGTTGTGTTGTACTACGTTGGTGCCTGGACGATCCCTGCAAGACATGGAAGATCAGTTCATCCATGCATGTGACCAGACTCCAGCAGACACGCCTGGATTGGCTATCATCTACATATCGTGCAGGCTGTGTTGTACATGGCTGTAGTTTTTTTTGCGGAAAGTACATGGCTGTAGTTGTGATGAGAAATCTAAAAAAGGTTTCTTGTCATCTCGCAAAATTAGGTGTCATGTGCTTCGGATCACTGCGAGGGTTAAACAGAGACAACTGAGTTGGGCTAGTCATTGGGGGCACATGCACGAACAGTGACTACTCGGCTGCCATCTAGGTCAAGCTGGCTATGTTAATTAGGACATCTATCGACGGACCCCTTTTCTACGAGTTTATCTTTAATTTGAGCTTTGTTCCTCGTCTAGTTTGTCTGTCGGGATTCATGTTGTCTCCTTTGGGCAGTGAGGTTATGATTTCTTGTCATGTGGCATTTTTTCGTGTTATATGTTATAATCTGGCGCTTCAGATCAAAATGACGACAACTGTGCCTCCAGGCCACGTGCATGAAGACTTCTCGACAGTCATTGATGAGGTCAAGCCGGCTCTGGTAGACAAAAGAAAACTAGTACTACTCCACTATATAGGCAAGAGCCTCCGCACTTGCTTGCTAGTGTTGCTCTCTTCACACTGTCTCATCCTCTCCAGATCTAAACACGACAGCAGTGGCCACACACTCTCTCTCTCTCTCTGCTCACCGCTGGTCACAGATCCAGCCGGATCCTCTCCTCCGGGGAAGGTGAGAAGGTGCAACATTCACACGGTCATCCTCGGCGACGTCTCTTAGCCACTGCTGGCGCATCCCGATCAGCCTGCCTTGCCGTTCTCTCCCAAGCACCACTGGCAAGGGAGGGCCTCCGACCCCTTCTTCCTTGCTGCCATAGTGTGGGCAGCTCCGGCCTCCCGCCGCCCACCTAGCGACATCCCGGCGACCATCAGGTATAACTTCCTTCAAAACCGGCCTTGCTCTACTTCCCGAGCTCCTGACGTCGCTGCATTTGTATCTTTTACTATTTCTCAGGCCCACTCGTAGATAGGATCGATCGGCTGTTCGTAAACCACCTAAATTTTTTACGTTTAAGAGGTAAAACTAGTTCATGCACTCGAATCTAGTACTACTTGGTTCAAACAAGGAAGAAAGGGTGTGGGGGGGTGGGGGAGGATTTGTTACCTGAATCTAGGACTTGGTCGAAAGAGGAAATAATGGGGGCGAAAAGTAGCAGAGACTGGCTATCCAACTGGTCTCTAGGTCTAATAGGGAAATAAAGGGAAACACAGTACAAACTCAATATAAACCCGATCTATTAGTTGAAAAAGGAAAGAAAGTGGGGACTGGGGGACAAGTCAACAGAGTAAGTCCAGCACTAGATTTGCAAGCCTCACACAGTATAAGGTGGCTATACCGAACAAAAATGGGACCAACCCAGATATCCCGTTCTGATGTTTGTTGCCCCGAGCCACTCTTATGTAATGCCATTGGTAAAATGTAGCAGTCGCACTGTTAAAAGTAAGGACACGTTAAACCAATGTTGTTTTCAATGTAATGCCTCCAGTAATATGAATCAATGGCACTTCTTTACATGTCCTGCTAAAATTTCTCATTAAGATAAGTTGGTTCTTTTCGTTAGAAATGCAACTGTCCTGGTCCGCCTGCTCTCCCGTGCCCAAAGTAATGTCGTATTTAACGGTTGTAATAGTTAATCCTAATGCCCACACTAATATCTAGCAATGCCACTGCTTTAGAAATTGCTACTGTCCTTGTAGGATTGCCATTCAGATAAGGAACATGCTTCTTTTCATTTGATGCATGTTTCATCACTTGTTAGTCACCCTCCTTTCCACCTTTTTTGTGCAAATAGAGATATACATTTCACGCTCGATCTTAGTTGAACTGCACAAATGATATCCAAATTATAGTTGAGCATTCCAGGAGCTTCACAACCAACCTTGATGTTGCTCAATTTTATTGCAACTAATGAAGAAGAAGCTCTGTGGGTTTCATTTTCTGACGGAAATGGAACCGGGGCTGGAGCCCTTTTCTTAAAAAAATGAAGAAGAAGCTGCTAGCTCATGGGACATTGCTTCATTTTAGGTGAACTGCACCAAAAGGTCCCATGAATTGAATCATCCATGTTGGTGACTGAAAGAGCCAGCTTCAGCATCCCAGTCTAAGCACCCCCGGCCTCCATCCTTGCGACGCACAGTACACCTCGTTTGCCACCTGCTCGACCCTAGTGTCACTGATAAAATGAAGTAATAATACAATTAAAATAGAGCGAGTGTCATCTCTATCATTTCATTTCCAATGTAGATAAAGAAAGTGCTTCTCTTTGTTAATGTATGTTTCATCAACTAGTCCCATTGTTAATGTTTAAGCGTTTCTGCAAACTGGGGTGCTTAATTTTAGTTGATATGTACAAAAATAGAGATTTGAATGTCTCAAGGCGTCTCCTTGTACTACCATTGTACACTGATGTTCATCACTGGCAGAGGTGTTTCTGGGAGACTTGGGACAATGTCCAGTATGAGGCGTACCGTATGAGGCGTCGCAGGGCCCATCTCGCCCTCGCAGCATGGCATACTATGATACTATCACAATATTTTTCTTCTATTTATTTTTTGTGTTTCATCAACTAGTGCCACTATAATGTAATCACGCTTTTTCATTATCTGTGCAAACAGGGTTATTCAGCTACATTTTGGTGGAACTGCACAAATGTACGTATGGAACCGGCATATATGCAGAGTGCGAGGTGTGCCAAGTAAAAGTTACCGACACCAACCATGCTGCATGCACGCATTGGCATCCACCACCACCAGTGGGACGTGTGGCGCTCTCTGTGGACGGATCTTTCTCGGCAGCAAATCCTGTAACCAAATACTAGTAGCTTATATTGGCAGTTTTCTAGGGAGTACTCTTTTCTGAAAGAAGCACCAATCTATTTTTCTTTATTTGTACAATGTGTCACAACTTTGACCCAAAGGTCCAGAGCTATTTTAGGGTGATTGGCGTAGTACTCGGAGACTGACTGTAAGCATGATTTTCATTAGCTGTCACACTGATTGTAAGCATGAGCAGGTGGAAGATTAGGTTAGTGCGAAGATTACCTTAAACCCTACCGCCGCCGTTGAAACGAGGCGAGCATCGAGGGAACCGTGTAGAACGGCGGGGAAGCAACGTCGCGCCATCCGGCCTCTTCTTGTGGTGGGAGAACGAATACTCCTGTGGCTCCTGCTGGCTCTGCACCCTCACGAACGGCACACCATACTCGATCGATTTGTTATCCTCTGGGTGCTCGACCTTTGACCTGTACGCCCACCACCTCCGCCTAACTGTCGCCTCGGGCGAATCTGTCTGCTCCATCGCCCAGAGGAGATACTCGATGAACTCGGAGGACTGCGGCGTGACTGCCGCCGAGGAGTACATGTACATCGCCGCCCTCATCGCCACCGTCTCACTCTTTCGCATACATTGCCACATGGCCCGCATCGTCCTCTAAATCTCCCACTCATTGTCAAACCAACTAAGGATCTCCTTCAACCTGGCTAACTTTGCCTGGTCGCTGCCGGTGATCTGCCTGATTCGCTGCTGCATCCTCTCCATAGATGTCCTTCTGAGTGGTCCGGTGCTAGCTTTGGAAGATGGGAGGAGAGACGATGGTCTTGCAATAGAGAAGATGGAGAGGCGAGATGGTGGTTTTGGAATGGAGATGATGGAGATGAGAGGAGGTGGTTCTGCAATGGAGAAGATCAGAAGAGGGAGAGGCGAGACAGTGGTTTTGGAATGGAGATGATGGATAGGAGAGGAGTTGGTTTTACAATGGAGAAGATCAAAAGAGGGAGAGGCGAGACGGTGGTTTTGGAATGGATATGATGGAGAGGACAGGAGGTGGT
>NC_041391.1:556497842-556501455 GCF_002162155.2 Triticum dicoccoides | reverse complement strand
AGACGGTGGTTTTGGAATGGAGATGATGGAGAGGAGACGAGGTGGTTTTGGAATGGAGATGATGGAGAGGAGAGGAGGTGGTTTTGCAATGGAGAAGATCAGAAGAGGGAGAGGCGAGATGGTGGTTTTGGAATGGAGATGATGGAGAGGAGAGGAGGTGGTTTTGCAATGGAGAAGAGGGAGAGGAGCGTGCAGTAGCGATTTAGGATTGGACGAGAAGGCCGGTGTCAGGACCCCGATTCTATGCCACACCGATCTAGCATTTAACACCTCATATCACTTTGTGGCCTCACGCACGGTATTCCCACGAGTGTCGCCTTACCATGCCCGGGACCGTTTGCGCCTTTTGGCACACGTATATGATAGTGTTGCTAGCATCCATATGACAAGAACCCGGGCTGACATGGCTAGTCGTGAACCCGAAGTGGCACTAACTTACAGGGACATACATACATGACCCAACATCGAACGTTCGGTCATCAGCGAGTGAATCCGGGCTGTAGCAACTGGGCTAGCAGGACTCCGGTAAACCGGGCTGTAGCAGGCTAACAGGACTCCGGTAGACACCACGTGACATTTCCCCGAAGGGACAGACACAGGAACGAAGAAGGACACATGCCGGCCAGCCTAAGTGTTCCGGAGCGGTAGCAAGCTACCAGGGCTCAATGGAAGCACTAGGAGACATTTACCGGTAAGAGAGGCTACTAAGGATAAACAACTAGATTGTCAGATCCCACACATAGCAATACACATTACACGTACGCATAACATGCAAGTATGTGCTGTACAACATGGCATCGCAACATAAATCAACAACTCATATAGATAAAGGCTCAGAAGAGCCATCATAACATTTATTGCAAACAGGGGTCACAAGACCCATCATTCAGAGCATACAAGCAACAAGCGGAAGCATTACATATCTGAGTACAGACATCTACAAATGAAAAAGGCTAAAGAGCCTGACTATCTACAACATCCGATCAAGATCATAGCTGAGGTACAAGCTACCCGTCGAAGTCCACGAGAACACTAGTAAGACCAAGTCTCCGCTGCAAAAACATAAATAAAGCAACATGAGTACAAAGGTACTCAGCAAGACTTACATCAGATGCTATCATACATGCATTTGTATCAAGAGGGTAATGTGGGGTTTAGTTGCAGCAAGCCAGCTTTGACTCAGTGGCTATCCTGTTCTACGACTACCAGAAACTCCTGAGGTGAGACAACGTACACGAGTCCACTAATCACCACACAATACACTACTATGGATTCATCCTCGTCTCCCTATGAGAAGGCCATCCATAGCACTCACACTTTGTCTTGAGCATTTTAGAGTATCCACTTCAAGTTGTCTATGTACCATGTAAGCATCCAAGAAGTCCATAACCGCGGACCCGGCTATTCGAATAGATCATGTTAACCCTGCAGGGGTGTACTTCTTCACACACGCTCTCGCCACTTACCGCCATGTACACGTCATGTAACTCGGCAACCTTCAAGCGGAAGCCTGGCGAGGGTGTCGGCCACGACCTGACTAACCACACAAGACTCTAGTCCAGGTTTATCACCTATTCGGGTTCCATCCGCAAGGAGATCCGGCCGGGGTTTCGCTCACGGCCCCAAATGATGTGTGCAGGGTTCCCGAGCCCACCATCCGGGTGCCACTCGGTACACCAGGCCACGTGTGCCTAGTCTGTCCCAAGCCCACCCTGCCGGGTGCCACTTGGTAGAAAAATAGCACTACCTACAAACACCAGAAACTAGTTGCGACTCCTGGACAGAGATCAAGTTGGTTAATAAGTCGAGAGGGGTCGAGTTACCGGAACCCAATGTGTGGTAGTATCGAGTCATTGGACAACATACATAGAACTCAGTGCTTAAGGACGGTTCTAGTGAGACAACCCACCATGTACTCCTACATGGTCTCTCACCGCTACCTTTACCAAATCGTGTTCACACACTTCACTCTCAGCATCGGAACATAGCACTATACTCCAATTCATTCCCAATGAATCAGACCTGACACACTCTAAGAAATAGCAGGCATGGCATGGTAGGAACACAGCAATGGCTTCAATCAACTCCTACACATGCTAGTGGGTTTCAACTATTTACTGTGGCAATGACAGGCCATGCAGAGGAATGGGTTCAACTACCGCAGCACAAAGTAGCAGTTGAATCGTTGTTGTCCTAATGAAATAAAAGAGAGTAGAAGCGAGAGAGTAGGATTGTATCGGAATGAACAAGGGGGTTTGCTTGCCTGGTAGATCAACAGGGTGGCACTGCTCCTCAGACAGGTACTCTGGAACGGTCTCCGGAGCAGGACCTATCAAGAAGGAACGGTGTCGGCAATCAATACACAAGCATATGCAACAATATGATGCATGAACTTGGCATGTAGATGTGATGCTGATTAAGCTAATGCAACTAGCTTTTATTTGGGTGAAATCCATTTGAACCAAAGATTCAAATGCATCTCCAAAATAAGCTCTTTATATAAGCCATTTAGTGTTTCACTTATACAGTAGGTATAAGTTGGTTTGTCATGCATGAAACTAGTATAGATGGATAGATTGCATTTTTCTGATAATTTTTCATATATAAATTATTTCAATCTGAGTTACGGTTGAATTTCTATGATTTTTTGAAGTTTATAACAATTCCTGGAATTTCCTGATTTAATTTAAATCCAGAAACTAAATAATTGCGTCAGCACTGCGTCATGATTGCATCAGCAAGTCAACAACGCTGACTGGTCAAACCTGACGTGTAGGGGCCACACGTCAGTGACACGGGTTAAACAGGGGGGTTAGTTTAGCTTAATTAAAGATTAAGGGGCACTGGGGCCCACATGTCAGCGTCAGGGGTTAGGTTAGTTGGTGATTAGCTTAAGCTAATCACCTGACGGTGGGGTCCACCTGTCAGGCCGGCGAGGTCATCGCCGGCGACCACGGGACACGGCGGTGTCCGCTTTACAGGCCACAGGGGCGGCGGCTAAGGGCACCGGGGCGTACCCCGGGCTCTCGCGCATCTGGTGGGGCAGGAAGGAGGAGGAGGGGTGGCCGGAGCTTGCCGGAGCGGAGCTCGGGGCGGCGGCCGGAGCACGGCTCGAGCGGGCGCGCGGCTAGGGCGCACGGGGAGGCCACCCGAGGGGCTCTGCGGCACCCTCGTGGCACCAGGAGCATGGTGACGAGCTCGGTTGCGGGCTGCGGTGACCAGGGCGACGGTGGCGACATGGACGGAGGCGAGGAGCTACGGCCGTGAAGGGGAATGGAGCTACGGAGCGCAAAAACGAGGGGGAGAAGAGGGGTTCGGTAGAGGAGCTCATGGCGAGTCCTTCGATGATCTCAGCGCGCTCGGGGACGGCTTGGAGACGACGGCATGTCGGTGGCGATCTCCGGCGGCCGATGATGAAGACGACGGCGGTGACGGCTCCACGGGGCGCCGGCGGCGCGTGGCTTGACGGAGAGGACGAGGACGACGGCGCGGAGCTCGGGGACGGCTCAGATGCTCTCGAGGGGCGCGGTGGCTACGGCTACGGCAAGCGGTGGCGACGGCGCGTTCGGACGGTCGGGAGAGAGAGAACCAGGGGAGGAGGGAGAGCGAGAGA
>NC_041391.1:556488509-556497343 GCF_002162155.2 Triticum dicoccoides | reverse complement strand
AGCAGGAGGTGGCGGGGAGACATGGCCACGGCCGGCTGTGGCGCGGCCACGCAGCAGCTCCTACTAGCAGGAGCTTGAAGAAGCTCCTGGCAGTTGGGCTGGGCTGCCTGCTGGCTGGGCCGGCCTGTTGGGCCATTGGGCCAGGCCAGGCTGCACAGGGAGGTAAGCGCCAGGTAAGTCTCTTCTCCCTTTTATTTTTCTTTTCTATTTTCTGACATTTGTTTGGTTTAATAAAAATACTAAACCATTTTATTTTCTTATGCCAATTTTTTATAGAAGCTAGTTATATTATTCCAGAGCTCCTTAATAAATGGCATAGTTTTTGGACAATATTATATATATATAACAATATATATCCAAAGCAAATAATTATTGCATTAATTCCAAATGCCCAAAATAAATACTTATGAACTCCTAAAAATATTGGTTTGATTTTTATCTCTGTCCAATATTTTCAGAGAGCAACATGAGCATTTTCTTGGACCTTTTTGGAGCACTTTTTATTTGGGTCATTTCCAGAGATGAATCTGAGGGTTTCACAAATCCTCATTTCAAAATTAAATGGAATTTAAACATGATGCACAAATGACTAGCTAGCCTTGAGCATACCAGAACTAGGGATGTGACAACTCGCCCCCACTTGAAAGAATCTCGTCCCGAGATTCAGGGGTCGACGGAAAGAAAGTGGGGTACTCAAGTCGAAGACGATCTTCTCGCTCCCAAGTAGCTTCTCTCTCGGAATGATGAGACCACTGAACCTTGAGAAACTTGATGTTATGACGTCGAGTGACACGCTCTGCTTGATCAAGAATGTGAACCGGATACTCTCGATACATGAGGTTATCTTGGAGATCAAGCGTTTTGTGGTCCACTCCGCGGATAGGATCCGAGAAGCAACGCCTGAGTTGAGAGACGTGGAAGACATCGTGCACTCTGGAAAGATGTGGGGGTAGTGCCAACTGGTAGGCAACCTCTCCTCGTTTAGCGAGAATGCGAAAAGGACCAATGTAACGAGGAGCCAACTTGCCCTTGATACCGAAGCGATGGGTACCCTTCAAAGGAGTGACCCGAAGGTAAGCTTTGTCGCCAATTTCATAAGTCATATCCTTATGATGGCGGTCATACTGACTCTTTTGACGAGACTGGGCTGTTTTCAAATTCTCACAAATGATGCGAACTTGCTCTTCTGCCTCCTGGATCATGTCCGGTCCAAAGAATTGTCTTTCACCGGTTTCTGACCAATTCAAAGGTGTTCGACATCTTCGTCCATAGAGAATCTCAAAAGGAGCTTTCTTGAGACTGGATTGATAGCTATTGTTATAAGTAAACTCGGCAAAAGGAAGACATTTCTCCCAATCCATACCGAATGAGATAACGCAAGCTCTAAGCATGTCTTCGAGGATTTGATTGACCCTTTCCACCTGACCACTCGACTGAGGGTGGAAAGCGGTAGTGAAGGAAAGATGGGTTCCCATGGCAGTTTGGAAACTCTCCCAGAAATGAGAAGTGAAAAGACTACCATAGTCTGCATTGATCTCTAGTGGAACACCATGAAGTGACACTATTCGAGAAATGTATAAGTCAGCGAGCTGACTAGCGGTGATACTCTCTCGAACAGGTAGGAAGTGAGCCACTTTGGAAAGGCGATCAACGACTACGAAGATAGCATTATTCCCTCTCTTGGTGCTGGGAAAACCGGTGATGAAGTCCATACCAACTTTATCCCATTTCCACTCAGGAATAGCTAAAGGCTGAAGGGTTCCAGCAGGTCTCTGATGCTCTGCCTTAACGCGACGACAAACGTCACAGTTGGCAATGAACTGAGCAATTTCTCTCTTCATCCTAGTCCACCAGAACCTCTGGCGTAGGTCCTGATACATCTTAGTACTACCGGGATGAATCGTGAGAGGAGATTCATGCGCCTCCTTAAGAATCAATTGTCGAAGATGTTGCTTCTTGGGGACCACCAGGCGGTTCCCAAAGAAAACAACACCTCGATTATCTATAGAGAAACTTCCAGCAACACCTTTGGCAATGTTTCTCTTGATCCGGGTAATCCCCGTATCATGCTTCTGGGCTTCTATGATATGATCCACAAGAGTAGGTTTCGCCACCAAGGTAGAAAGGAATCCGTGAGGAGCAATGTGAAGGTTAAGCTTACAGAAATCCTCATGGAGAAGTGGTTGGCCTTGCTGCAACATGAGATTGTTGCAATAGGATTTACGACTTAGCGCATCAGCCATGACATTGGCTTTTGCTTGGAGTGTAAGTAATCCCTAGATCATAATCTGAGATCACTTCCAACTAACGTCTTTGCCTAAGGTTCAAATCTGGTTGGGTGAAGATATACTTGAGACTCTGGTGATCGGTGTAGATCTCACAACGTTTACCAAGAAGGTAATGTCGCCAGGTCTTGAGTGCATAGACTACGGCTGCAAGCTCTAGATCATGTGTAGGATAATTCTCCTCATGTGGATGCAACTGTCGAGATGCATAGGCAATCACATGACGATCCTGCATAAGAATGCAACCTAGTCCTTGTCATGAGGCATCACAGTAGATAACAAAGTCTTTAGTGAAATCCGGTGGCACAAGTATGGGAGCAGAAGTCAGGCGTCTTTTCAGTTCCTGAAAACTGTACTCACACTGTGGGGACCACTCAAACTTTTTATCCTTCTTGAGAAGTTCAGTGAGGGGTTTGGCTACTTTGGAGAAGTTTTCAACAAAGCGGCGGCAATAGCTGGCTAGACCAAGGAAACTCCTAACTTGTTTAATGGTTTCAGGTGGAGTCCAATCAAGAACGGCCTTAACTCTCTCGGGATTGACAGCAATGCCCTTACCAGAGATTACGTGGCCTAGGTAGGTCACTTCTGGCAACCAAAATTCACACTTGGAGAACTTGGCATAAAGGCGGTGCTCTCTGAGTTTTTCTAACACAAGTCTAAGATGTTCGGCATGCTCCTCCTCATTCTTCGAGTAAATAAGAATATCATCAAGGTAAACCACAACGAACTTATCTAAGTACTCCATGAAGATCGAGTTCATCAAGCGGGAGAAAGTGGCTGGGGCGTTGGTTAGACCAAAGGACATGATGGTGTACTCGTACTGGCCATAACGAGTGACAAAAGTTGTCTTAGGGATGTTCCCGTTTCTGATCTTGATTTGGTGGTAGCCTAACCTCAAATCCATCTTGGAGAAGATTGTGGATCCAGCGAGCTGATCATACAGGTCGTTGATCCTGGGAAGCGGATATTTGTTCTTTATCATGACCAAATTAACGGGACGATAATCTACAACCATCCGGTCTGTACCATCCTTCTTCTTGACGAAGAGGATGGGGCAAGCCCAAGGACAAGAACTAGGACGGATGAAACCCTTTTACAAGGACTCATTAAGTTGTTTCTTAAGCTCGACTAGTTCTAAAGGTGCCATCTTGTAAGGTCTCCTAGAGATTGGAGCGGTTCCTTGGATAAGATCTATGACGAACTCTACATCTCTGTCAGGAGGAACACCTGGCAGTTCCTCTAGAAAGACATCTGGAAAGTCACGGACTACCGGTATATCTTCAAGGTCTGGAAGAGGGCTGGCATTAAGAGAATAGAGCTGACGCTTTGCAACTCTAGTGGAGACAGTGACTATCTTGCTAGATGGGTGTGTAAGCTGAACAGACCTGGTATAACAATCAATCTTGGCATGATGAGCTGTCATCCAGTCCATACCCAAGATGATGTTAATGTCTGAGGACTTGAGGGCTACAAGTGATGCAAGGAATACAAGTCTATCAACAAGGATTTCATTACCATAGATGATTCTGGTGGTTTTCCACCTATACCCTGGGGTTTGAATTTCAAGCGGAGTTGGCATATCACAATATGACATGTCGTGCAAACGAGCATAGCCTTCAGAAATGAAGGAGTGAGATGCTCCAGTATCGAATAGAACCGATGCTGGGTGACAATTGACAAGGAGTGTACCAAGAACGACATCCGGATCATCATGAGCGTCTTTAGCTGAGACGTGATGCACACGTCCATGTTTAGTGCAAGCTGGCTTGGCATTGATCGTCTTGCTTGATGGCTTAACACAACCAATAGTCTTCTCGGGCTGGGGTGGAACATAACTAGTCTGAGAGCAGTCACGTGCATAGTGTCCTGGCTTCCCGCATGTGAAGCAAGTCCCTGAAGTTGGACGTGGACCCGCACTAACAAGTGGTCTACCAGTAGGCCTGGGCGGAACACACGACTGAGCTGGGGGAGGCACCACATAGGATGGACTTGGTGCATATCCGGAAGGAAGAGCGGAGTTTGGAATCCAAATCCGACGCTTCTGAGAACCAGAACCGGAGGAAGATCCCAAATCACGGGTGCTTACGAGACTCCTCGTAAGTGAGCTGAGCTGTCTCTGCATTGATGGCCTTGTTCACAAGAGCTTGGAATGTATCACAATGATGCAGGTGGAGATCACGACGCAACTTGGGGTTGAGACCCTTCCGGAACATAGCCTGCTTCTTGGCGTCCGTGGACACCTCTTCTGTGGCATAGCGGGCGAGGTTCTTGAACTCTCTACTGTAAGCATCAACAGCCATCTTACTCTGGGTGAGACTACAGAACTCTTCTCTCTTGCGATCGATGAGGGCCTCAAGAATGTGATGCTCGCGAAAAGCCTCAGTGAAATCCCTCCAGGTAGGAATCTGGCCAGCTGGAAGCATAGCCTCATAGTTCTGCCACCAAAGACTAGCAGGACCTTCCAGGTGGTATGTGGCATAGGTGACCTTGTCATCTTCAGCTACGTTCGCGGAACGCAGCTTATGAGTGATGCTATGGAGCCAGTCATCTGCATCGAGTGGCTCAATGGAATGATGAAAGGTAGGTGGGTGCAAGCGAATGAAGTCATGAATGGTTGCAGACCCTTTGAACTGATGGCCGGTGTTCTCCTCGATACGTGCCAACAAGCGGTTAGACTCACGCTTGTTCCTCTCCATCTCTAACATGAACTCTGTCAACGAAGGCTGGTCGGGAGGATCCTCATCCCTACCATCTCCGTGGTTCTGGATACGGGCAACAGAACTTCGCTTAGATGATGACATCCTGAGAAACGAAACCAAGGACGGAATCAGCATCAGCTATAGGCTATAGAATGTAGGACAAGGCAATTAGTAACTCTCGAACTCCTAGGGAAATTCTGGCAGCACAACAGCAGTAAAATGCTTAGAATGAGACATCCTGCCAAAAATGGGGTAGTACAACAACTCAACAACACCACTCAACGTTCTGAGATCATACTGAACAGGCTACACCGGAAGTACTCGAAACTGGGGTATGACTCTGATCAACCAATCCTATGGGACTACAGAGTAGTAACACGTGATCCTGATAGACGGAAGAGAAGCCTAGTTCCTTAACCCCGTTAGGAAAGATAGGATGACTCAGATCAGAAGGCCATGAGGTATAAGGAGTAAAAAGAGCCTTACGTTCCTTCCCACAATCAATTCCCTTACATAACTAAACAATTTCTAGACTCAACTTCGACCAGTTTGGCTTGGTAATCCTACAGGCAATCAGGCTCTGATACCAAAGCTGTCAGGACCTCGATTCTATGCCACACCGATCTAGCATGTAACACCTCATATCACTTTGTGGCCTCACGCACGGTATTCCCACGGGTGTCGCCTTACCATGCCCGGGACCGTTTGCGCCTTTTGGCACACGTATATGATAGTGTCGCTAGCATCCATATGACAAGAACCCGGGCTGACATGGCTAGTCGTGAACCTGAAGTGGCACTAACTTACAGGGACAGGCATACATGACCCAACATCGAACATGTCGGTCATCAGCGAGTGAATCCGGGCTGTAGCAACTGGGCTAGCAGGACTCCGGTAAACCGGGCTGTAGCAGGCTAACAGGACTCCGATAGACACCGCTTGACATTTCCCCGAAGGGACAGACACAGGAACGAAGAAGGACACATGCCGGCCAGCCTAAGTGTTCCGGAGTAGTAGCAAGCTACCAGGGCTCAATGGAAGCACTAGGAGACATTTCCCGGTAAGAGAGGCTACTAAGGATAAACAACTAGATAGTCAGATCCCACACATAGCAATACACATTACACGTACGCATAACATGCAAGTATGTGCTGTACAACATGGCATGACAGCATAACTCAACAACTCATATAGATAAAGGCTCAGAAGAGCCATCATAACATTTATTGCAAACAGGGGTCACAGGACCCATCATTCAGAGCATACAAGCAACAAGCGGAAGCATTACATGTCTGAGTACAGACATCTACACATGAAAAAGGCTAAAGAGCCTGACTATCTACAACATCCGATCAAGATTGTAGCTGAGGTACAAGCTACTCGTCGAAGTCCACGAGAACACTAGTAAGACCGAAGTCTCCGCTGCAAAAACATAAATAAAGCAACATGATTACAAAGGTACTTAGCAAGACTTACATCAGATCCTATCATACATGCATTTGTATCAAGAGGGCAATGTGGGGTTTAGTTGCAGCAAGCCAGATTTGACTCAGTGGCTATCCTGTTCTACGACTACCAGAAACTCTTGAGGTGAGACAACGTACACGAGTCCACTAATCACCACACAATACACTACTATGGATTTATCCCCGTCTCCCTACGAGAAGGCCATCCATAGCACTCACACTTTGTCTTGAGCATTTTAGAGTATCCACTTCAAGTTGTCTATGTACCATGTAAGCATCCAAGAAGTCCATAACCGCGGACCCGGCTATTCAAATAGATCATGTTAACCCTGCAGGGGTGTACTTCTTCACACACGCTCTCGCCACTTACCGCCATGTACACGTCATGTAACTCGGCAACCTTCAAGAGGAAGCCTGGCGAGGGTGTCGGCCACAACCTGACTAACCACACAATACTCTAGTCCAGGCTTATCGCCTATTCGGGTTCCATCCGCAAGGAGATCCGGCCGGGGTTTCGCTCACGACCCCAAACGATGTGTGCAGGGTTCCCGAGCCCACCATCCGGGTGCCACTTGGTACACCAGGCCACGTGTGCCTAGTCTGTCCCAAGCCCACCCTGCCGGGTGCCACTTGGTAGAAAAATAGCACTACCTACAAACACCAGAAACTAGTTGCGACTCCTGGACAGAGATCAAGTTGGTTAATAAGTCGAGAGGGGTCGAGTTACCGGAACGCAATGTGTGGTAGTATCGAGTCATTGGACAACATACATAGAACTCAGTGCTTAAGGACGGTTCCAGTGAGACAACCCACCATGTACTCCTACATGGCCTCTCACCGCTACCTTTACCAAATCGTGTTCACACACTTCACTCTCAGCATCAGAACATAGCACTATACTCCAATTCATTCCCAATGAATCAGACCTGACACACTCTAAGCAATAGCAGGCATGGCATGGTAGGAACACAACAATGGCTTCAATCAACTCCTACACATGCTAGTGGGTTTCAACTATTTACTGTGGCAATGACAGGTCATGCAGAGGAATGGGTTCAACTACCGCAGCACAAAGTAGCAGTTGAATCGTTGTTGTCCTAATGCAATAAAAGAGAGCAGGAGCGAGAGAGTAGGATTGTATCGGAATGAACAAGGGGGTTTGCTTGCCTGGTAGATCAACAGGGTGGCACTGCTCCTCAGACAGGTACTCTGGAACGGTCTCCGGAGCAGGACCTATCGAGAAGGAACGGTGTCGGCAATCAATACACAAGCATATGCAACAATATGATGCACGAACATGGCATGTAGATGTGATGCTGATTAAGCTAATGCAACTAGCTTTTATTTGGGTGAAATCCATTTGAACCAAAGATTCAAATGCATCTCCAAAAAAAGCTCTTTATACAAGCCATTTAGTGTTTCACTTATAAAGTAGGTATAAGTTGGTTTGTCATGCATGAAACTAGCGCTGACTGGTCAAACCTGACGTGTAGGGGCCACACGTCAGTGACACGGGTTAAACAGGGGGGTTAGTTTAGCTTAATTAAAGATTAAGGGGCACTGGGGCCCACATGTCAGCGTCAGGGGTTAGGTTAGTTGGTGATTAGCTTAAGCTAATCACCTGATGGTGGGGTCCACCTGTCAGGCCGGCGAGGTCGTCGCCGGCGACCACGGGACACGGCGGTGTCCGCTTTACAGGCCACGGGGGCGGCGGCTAAGGGCACTGGGGCGTACCCCGGGCTCTCGCGCATCTGGTGGGGCAGGAAGGAGGAGGAGGGGTGGCCGGAGCTCGCCGGAGCGGAGATCCGGGCGGCGGCTGGAGCACGGCTCGAGCGGGCGCGTTGCTAGGGCGCACGGGGAGGCCACCCGAGGGGCTTTGCGGCACCCTCGTGGCACCAGGAGCACGGTGACACGCTCAGTTGCGGGCTGCGGTGACCAGGGCGACGGCGGCGACATGCACGGCGGGGAGGAGCTACAGCCGTGAAGGGGAATGGAGCTACAGAGTGCAAAAAGGAGGGGGAGAAGAGGGGTTTGGTAGAGGAGCTTACGGCGAGTCCTTCAGTGATCTCAGCGCGCTCGGGGACGGCTTGGACACGACGGCATGTCGGTGGCGATCTCCGGCGGCCGATGATGAAGACGATGGCGGTGACGGCTCCACGGGGCGTCCGGCGATGCGTGGCTTGACGGAGAGGACGAGGACGACGACGTAGAGCTCGGGGACGGCTCAGATGCTCTCGAGGGGCGTGGTGGCTACGGCTACGGCGAGCGGTGGCGACGGCGCGTTCGGACGGTCGGGAGAGAGAGAACCAGGGGAGGAGGGAGAGCGAGAGAGAGTGAGAGAGAGTGAGAGAGGTGCGGGGCGTGCGTGGCGTCGCGCGAGTGAT
>NC_041391.1:556431536-556488140 GCF_002162155.2 Triticum dicoccoides | reverse complement strand
GGAGACGTGGCCACAGCCGGCTGTGGCGCGGCCATGCAGCAGCTCCTACTGGCAGGAGCTTGAAGAAGCTCCTGGCAGTTGGGCTGGGCTGCCTGCTGGCTGGGCCAGCCTGTTGGGCCATTGGGCCAGGCCAGGCTGCACACGGAGGTAAGCGCCAGGTAAGTCTCTTCTCCCTTTTATTTTTCTTTTCTATTTTCTGACATTTGTTTGGTTTAATAAAAATACTAAACCATTTTATTTTCTTATGCCAATTTTTATAGAAGCTAGTTATATTATTCCAGAGCTCCTTAATAAATGGCATAGTTTTTGGACAATATTATATATATAACAATATATATCCAAAGCAAATAATTACTGCATTAATTCCAAATGCCCAAAATAAATACTTATGAGCTCCTAAAAATATTGGTTTGATTTTTATCTCTGTCCAATATTTTCAGAGAGCAACATGAGCATTTTCTTGGACCTTTTTGGAGATAAGAAACTGCAACTTTCAGTTTCAGATAAGAAACTACAAATTTCAGAGGGAGGCATTTATATTAACACGGCCTTTTCAAACAGGGTTAACATCATGTTGGAAGTTTTATTCATGGTCAAAAATGGAACTACCAGCTGGTTAACATCATGCTGATCAACATTCATGCATAGCACATATTCATATGATGCACAGTCAAAATGCCCACACAATGTCGAGTGTGCGAAACACAGAGAAAACGAGGGACGAAGTTTTGGCAAGTGTTGGACGTGGTTTTGGGCTGCCCCATCTAGGCTTTCATTTTTAACATGCGCAGCCCATGACCTCGGATCGGAGGTCCATAGGCCTGTTTGTATTTTCTTAGGGCCGTCATGTATCGACCGGCCTATGGACCTCCCATCCGAGGTTTTATTTTTTGGCATCCCAATTTATGTATTTTTTGAAGAAAATGTAGAGGTCTGTTCTATTTTTCTATATAAGAATAGGAATGCCAGGTCCAACTTATGTTTCCCTTCTAACTTATATATATTTAAATTATTTTATATGTTATTATATATTATTTTTATTGTCATCATATATTTAACAGATTCTTACATATGTAAGAAAACAATATCCCACATCTTATTAACTTATAAAAATAATTTCTTAACAAATAAAATCCTGGATTGTTTTGGCACGAAAATCCTAGTGATTGTGTACAAAAGCTTGGTAAGATTTAAGGACGAATGTAATAATATCACCTATTATTTAAATATATTTATAAAAAATGCTCAACCCCTTTTTATTTTTTGATAACATTGCTGGCCCAACCCAACATTATAATTAGAATCAGCCCAGCAAAATCGTGTATTTCGAGAAAGTGCAAATGGCCTGTAATTTTTTAGGAAATAAAATAAATGGGATGCATGGACGCTACATTATTTGTTCTCCCAGCCCAACTAATGGCTATAATTCAAAAATAATAATAATCAAATTGACTGTAAATTCTACCGCGCAAAAAAAAGACTATAAATTCTAAAAAAATGGGTTGAATACATGCCACATTTTTGGAAGCTGAAATGTGGGCCAATAGGTCGAAGCCAACGCAAGTCATTGTAAATTTAGTCAACAAATGATTCTGACATGTTGGCCGTTGGATTTACATCCAACGACCGGCATCCATCTTCAATCTCTCGTCTTCTTCCTCCAGCACCGCCGGGACCACCTCCCGCCTCCTGCTGCTAGCAGCTCTGCTTAGCATGCTTCGCTATGAAGCGCTACTCCATCGTTGGCCAGGCCATCCCTCCACCCCTCCACCCCTCCTGTCTTCTCCACCGACTGCCGAACCAGACCGCACTAGAACCATTTAACCCTCGTACACCTCTCCGTCTGCGACTTTACTCCCGCGTCTTCCCATCTCCGGCTCGTTGCTGTCCGGGGCCTCGCCGTCGTCCACCACCTTGGATGTGCTCGGTGCGGCATGGTCAACGTGGTCAACGAACAACACCATCGGAAGTAAATTGTGCGTGGAGAGGCTGACAGCTGGGTCCACGGCCGCACACAAGAAAATGCCTCCTTATTACGTGAAAAATAATGATTCCTCCACCTGACATCTGGGACCCACCGGAACGGCCTCTGTATTTCACGAAAAAAACGTGCCCCCTGCTGACATGTCGGACCCACCAGCTATCTTCGCACGCAAGAAAGTGCCTCCTTATTATGCACAAAAAAATGAATACTCCCCCTGCCAGCTGGAACCCAGCATAGTGGGAGGCTGACTTGTGGGCCTACCAAGTTGACGGGGACGGAGGGCTTTGTCAACTTAGTCAATATGAACGATTCTAGCTCCTATTACCGTACGATGTTCATCCAATGGCCGTAGTGCTTCTTCAACCTCTGGTCTTCTTACTCCAGCCGCCCAAACCAGCACCGGTCGTGCCGCGTGCTCCTGCCTCCCGTGGCCGGCTGTGATGCCGCGGAGGCCTCACCGACCCCTACTACTCCCACCACTGGCCATGCCATCCCTCTACTCACCCACACCCCCTGTTATTCTGCGACAACAGCAGCCTCACACCGCAGCTGAACCAGTGAACCCTCATACTCCTCTTCGCGTGGGCGTCCACTGCTGTGTCTTCCCTAGCTCCGAGTCGTCCCCTTCCTAGGCCTCGCTGTCGTCCACCACCGTGGTGCTCTCGGCGTGGTGTGGTTAACGTGGTCAAGGAATGACTTCCATCGGACGTGGACTGTATGTGGAGAGGCTGATAGCTGGGTCCATGGCCGCCGCAAGGAAGTGCCTCCTTATTATGCACAAAATAATGATTCCTCCACCTGACAGCGGGGACCCACCGGACAGGCCACCATATTTTGCGAAAAAACATTTCCCCCTGACCGCTAGGACCCACCAGCTACATCTTCGCACGCAAGGAAGTGCATCCGAAAAAAACGATTCACCCCCTAACTGCTGGGACCCACCAGCTACATCTTAGCATGCAAGGAAGTGCCTAACAGTTGGGACCCACCTGGTCGAAGCGTACGTAGCATTGTCATTCTGGTCGCGAACGTGTACGTACATATATACTGGTGGATGTAGAGGCGCGCACATGTTGTAGTAGAGGCGCGTACGTGTCGTACTAGAGATGCGTTTGTGTCGTAGTAAAGGCGCTCACGTAGCACGTACACGTACGTACAACGGCCAATGTGCAAGAAAGAAAATACGGGCACGTATGTGTACATACTGGCGGGGTCTCGAACGCCTACTCGCGCATACATATGGCCAGGGCTCGTGTACATGGCTGGGTCGGAACGGAGAAACAACGTCGTCGTCGTGTTCATGGGGAGGCAATGGAATGCGTCGTGTTCATGGGGAGGCAACGGAATGCTACGTGTTCATCGGGAGGGAACGGAACACGTGGGAGCCAACCGGCTGGGTCGGAACGGAATGCGTGGTCGTGTTCATCGGAAGGGCTTGGACGAAACAGGCGATGGAAACGAGGCCCGGCTGTAGGACCTTGAAGTATGTCCAGAGGGGGGGTGATTAGACTACTTGACCAATAAAAACATAACCTTTTCCCAATTTTAGAGTTTGGCAGATTTTAGCTATTTTAGGACAAGTCAAGCAATCATCACACAATTCAAGCAATCATGCAAAGAGTGTATAGGCAGTGGAAATTAAAGCATGCAACTTGCAAGAAAGTAAAGGGAAGGGCTTGGAGGATTCAAACGCAATTGAGGACACGGATGTTTTTGGCGTGGTTCCGATAGGTGCTATCGTACATCCACGTTGATGGAGACTTCAACCCATGAAGGGTAACGGCTGCGCAAGTCCACGGAGGGCTCCACCCACGAAGGGTTCACGAAGAAGCAACCTTGTCTATCCCACCATGGCCGTCGCCCATGAAGGACTTGCCTCACTAGCGGTAGATCTTCACGAAGTAGGCGATCTCCTTGCCCTTACAAACTCCTTGGTTCAACTCCACAATCTTGTCGGAGGCTCCCAAGTTACACCTAGCCAATCTAGGAGACACCACTCTCCAAGAAGTAACAAATGGTGCGTTGATTATGAACTCCTTGCTCTTCTGCTTCAAATGATAGTCTCCCCAACACTCAACTCTCTCTCATAGGATTTGGATCTGGTGGAAAGAGGGTTTGAGTGGAAAGCAACTTGGGGAAGGCTAGAGATCAAGATTCATATGGTAGGAATGGAATATCTTGGCCTCAACACATGAGTAGGTGGTTCTCTCTCAGAAATGGTAAGTTGGAAGTGTAGGTTCGTTCTGATGGCTCTCTCCATGAATGAAGAGGAGGTGGAGGGGTATATATAGCCTCCACACAAAATTTAACCGTTACACACAATTTACCGAACTCGGTGGGACCGAATCGTTAAACTCGGTTGGACCGATTTAGTAAACCTAGTGACCGTTAGTGATTTTCGGTGGGACTCACATGCATCTCGGTGAGACCGATTCGGTTAGGGTTAGGGCATAACGTAATCTCGGTGAGACCGATTACACAAACTCGGTGAGACCGATTTGGTAATAAGCTTTCCAGAGAGTTGGTCAGGTAAACTCGGTGGGACCGATTTGCTCTTTTCGGTGAGACCGAAATGTTACAAAAAGGAAACAGAGAGTTTACATTGCAATCTCGGTGGGACCGATCGCTCACTTTGGTTAGGCCGAAACGTTACGAAGGGAAACAGAGAGATTACAATCCCATCTCGGTGAGACCGAGATCCCAATCGGTAAGACCGATTTGCTTAGGGTTTGTGGCAGTGGCTATGACTTTTGGAATCGGCGGCGCCGGATAGAAAGAATCGGTGTGACTGATTTTGGCTTTGGGTTTAGGTCATTTGTGGATGTGGGAAAGTAGTTGAGGGTTTTGGAGCATATCACTAAGCACATGAAGCAAGAGGCTCATTAAGCAACACCTCATCCCTTCTTGATAGTATTGGCTTTTCCTATAGACTCAATGTGATCTTGTATCACTAAAATGTAAAATGAAGAGTCTTGAGCTTTTGAGCTTAAGCCAATCCTTTGTCCTTAGTATTTTGAGGGATCCACTTTCATCATCCATGCCATGCCATTCATTGAGCTTTCCTGAAATAATAGTCTTGGAATAGCATTAGCTCAGTGAGCTATATGTTTTTATGAATTACCAAACCCACCTAGGGATAGTTTCACTTTCAATCTCCCCCTTTTTGGTAATTGATGACAACATATAGATCAAAGCTTCAACAAATGATAATAAAATTTAAATAACATCGTCGCTTTGAGAAGTATGTGGTAAGCAAGAGCTCCCCCTAAATTTGTGCATAGTTTTAGATTTGCTTTGGACTGCAAATGCACAATGAATTAGGCTCATGGGTTACTCTTCCATGTCACATACATCTTGGTGGAGCGCTCAAAATAATAAACAATGAATACATGCACTCATCACCAAGCATAGTGAGTGATCACATAAGATAGATAGGATAATATCAAGCATGCATAAGTGTAGCTTATGATCAAACACATGATCATCAATGTCTCACAAGCATAGTATCTCAACCAAAAGCAAACAAAGATTGAAAAACCACCAAATAAAGCAAGAGAGAACAAAAGCAACACACACTCTCTCTCTCTCGAAGCCTATGATCTATACATTTTTCTCCCCCTTTGGAAATAAGTTACCAAAAAGTTCATAGAAAATGCATAGTGCTAGATCGACTCTCAGGCTTGATCTTCTGGTGGTGGTGTCCTGATAACTCCAGGGACGAAGGCTTCAGTTGATGTAGAGGGTGCTGGAGTTGATGCTGAAGCTGGTTGCACTGGAGCTGAAGGGGCAGTAGCTGGTGCTGAAGTTGTTGCTCTAGTGCCTGTCACTGGTACAGCAACTGACCTCTGGGCTCTGGGCACTTTGGCAAACACATTGTTTGTAGTCTTGCCCTTCCTCTCCTGCATGTCATCCTGCAGCTGCTCCACAACTGACTGAATCTCAGTTACCTTGACATCTAGATCATAGAATTTTTGTTCCATGATTCTTTCCAGGCTCTCCTGGTTTTGAGTTAGGGTGGCCAACCCCTTCTCAATCCTCAGAGATGATGCTATGAAGTAACCAAGCTGCTCCTGTTTGGTTTTCAAGAAATATTCAGATGCCTCCTCTTGAGTTGGCATCTTGGCAGCCTTCTCCCTCTTTGCCTTCTCCTTTTTCTCCTGAGCTTGAACTGATTGTGGATCATCTTCATTCATGACAACCTCATTGTCCTCAAAGTCTGGATAAAGTGGAAAGTGTTCCTTATCCAACTGATATTTTCCTGTGCCCATCTTTGAGTTTATCAATTCTTGAATCTGAGGTGCATATCCGCAGCTCCTCTTCTGATCTGCTGCAGTCCTCTTGATTGTTTCAACTATAAGGCTCATGACTTTGAATTTCTGTGGCACATCAAATAAATGCAACATATTGATGGCATGCCCTCTGATCATGTTATGGTCACCAGACTTGGGCAACAAAGTGTGCCTCAGAATCCAATTTATGGTAGGCAGCCATGACAGCAGAAAATGGACTGATCCAAAAGTGAAAGTCTCTAGGGCTTTGTCTGGGATCTCCTTGTACATGTGTGCCATGGTATTGTGTCCCATTTTCTTCTTGGCATATACATCCAGATCATCATCATTTTCCTTTGGGGCATTTATCAGTCTTGCCCATTCTTCTACAGTGGATTGGTACCTTGTACCTTCAGACATCCAAACAATTCTTCCATCTGGGTAAAAATGTGTTGTGGAGTAGAATTGCATGATAAGCTCATCATTCCAATTTGTGAGCTTTTGCCCAACAAAATCTGCAACTCCACAAGGAATAAAGCTGTCTTGCACTCCAGGATAGTGCTGTTCATTCTCCTTGATGAATTTCCAGTCAACCCACCTCATGTCACAGACTATGGGCTTCTTGTCCAACAGAATTGTTTCATAGAAGTCCTGCTGTTCCTTTGTATGGAACCTGTAATCGACAGCAGTTCTTCTCCTTGTGGCATATGGATCTGCCATCCTCCATAGTCTCAGCCCTGAATCCTTCCTGATTCTCATGTCCTCAGCCACAGGATGGGCATCATTGTGATCTGGTATCTTTGGCTTGAGCTTCCTTAGAACCTGTCCTTCTTCATCTTCCTCCTCAGCAATCTCAGGCACTGGGGCCTTGTTCTTCTCAGCAGCTAGAATACTCCTGGTATTCCTCTTTGGTGCAGACTTGGCCTTGGGGGCAGCTTTGGGTGCTTCCTTGGGCTTAGATGTTGCAGCCCCAGATTTAATAGCATCACCCATAAGCTTTGGTGCCTTTGGTGCTGGTGCAGAAAGCTCTTCCTCTTCCATCATTGAAGGTTGCCCTACAACTCTGGCCATGGTCTTCTTGACCCTTTCCTTCCTTTTCTTGCTTTCATCAGCTGGCTCTTTGGGATCAGGATTTTCAGGCAGTTGAGTTGATGCTCTGGCCTTGGGCATAGGTTGCCTTCTTGCAGGCCGTTTGATCTTCATGCCTGGCTTTATATCCTTTGCTGAGCCATATTCCTTCTTGAGCACCACTTTCTTGGAAGTAGCCTCATCTTCCTCAGCTTTGTAATCTTCATCCTCTGAATCTGAAGTTCTTTTCCTCCTTTGCCTAGTTGCAGCCTTAGGCAAATTGCTAGGAGTACTTCTGCTCCCTTCATCTGAAGTACTGGAGGGACTAGTGCCCTCACTCAAGTTCATCTGCTCTTCTGCCCTATTCTGGCTGTCACTTTGATTAGACATACTGCAAAAGCTGACTGCTGACCCTGTGAAGAGTTATAAATGAGATAGAAAAGATGAGCACCACAAAATGGAGAGGTTTTTGCAAAAGAATGACTCAAAAGTTCAGTCTTAGTTTTCCATAGAAAGCATTTCGGATCCACCGATTTTCAAACTCGGTGATACCGAAGCAGTTTTGGATCCTAAATTGATGATCTCGGTTGGACCGAGTTTCAGTTCGGTGGTACCGAGACTGCTAGGGTTTCACAAAATCCTAAAATCGGTTGCACCGATTAGTAATTCTCGGTCAGACCGAGAGTCACTAGTGCAATGGCATAAGCCAAATTGGTGAGACCGAGTTTTTCAACTCGGTGGGTCCGAGATGGTTTCGGCGGAAACCTAAACCTAAAAATTTGAATCACGTCTAATCTATGAACTACTTTGGCTGGATGGAAGAGTTTCAATCGTGGCAAGAATCAATATGAAAACAATGTGCCAGGAATCAGACGTGGATAGCACAAAGATTAAGTCCATACCCTAACTTGGCGGTGGACTTGATACGGCGGCAACGGCGGGGATGAAATCCGTTGACGGCGGCGGAGACCAGCGACAGGAGGCTGCTGGCGATGAGGAGACGATCCGGAGACCACGATGGCAGAGCAAGCTGTTGCGCGGGCGAAGGGTTTCGGAGAAATTTCCAAAATTTTGCCCGTGGCTATATATAGCCCGCCCTGTCGGTGTGACCGAGTGGAACAACTCGGTGGCACCGAGATGCATAACTGTGTTCAGTTACAGCAAATCGGTGAGACCGAAAAGTTCAAATTGGTTGCACCGAGATTGAAAACTCAGATCAACTTGATGATCTCGGTAGGACCGAAATGGAAGGATCGGTCAGACCGGGAATCACAAAGAGGTTTTGGAAGTTTAAGTCCACGATGAATCGGGGACTCCGAGTGCTCCTCACACAGAGTGGTTCGAATCTGACTTGATCAAATTTTGTGATGTAGCATGAATAGAGTTTGAGACGAGAAAAGCATAGATAGCTAAAGAAGGTTCTTAGGCATTCTTGTCCATTCACTTGGCACAAAGAAAATAATCCAAACAAACAAAACAATAAGTGGATGTCCTTGAATGAGTAAAATATGCACCAACATGCTCACACAATAAAATGGCAAATGAAATATGTGGAAAAGCATGCACAACCAATTTTAGCATCTATCAAGCAATTGGCGATGACTAGGTCATCTATATATGAGTATATTGACTTAGGAGTCAAATGAGAACATTTGATCATAGGTCATACTCATCGTTTAAGCTCAAGTGGGGTTACCACTTTTACATAATGCATTAATGTGTTCACACCATTAGAGTTGCTTTGACTCAATTCTTAGAGTTAAGCTCCCCCTAGATGTGAGATCCCCCTTAGAGGGATGAACTAACCTTGGGTTTTGTCGATGATGACTTCATGTAGGTGTTGAAGATGTAGATGCTCAGTGTTGATGTAGATCATTTGGAGCAATCCTTTGGAGTGAGTTGCACTTTCAACTTGCCTACATGGGTTAGTCCCTTAAGGAACAAACAAGAATATCCATAGACATCGAGTGATGCACACACAAGATGATGTCCATGAAAACATTAGGTTACCTTGTGCCTTGCCTTACCAACATGAGGGTTTGTGACTCCTTGAACTAGTGCAAGATGTGAAAGTTGATTGCACTTGTTCTTGCCAAAATGATATGAGTGAAGAATGTTGGCGGAGTCACCCTCAAGAACTCTCTAGTTCTTCTTCTTCGGGATCCACATCATCTTGATGGGAATCCTTGGAGTTGTAGTTGTACTTGATGAAGTAGAACTTGACGTAGTCTTGGGAACCCACTTGACCAAGGCCTTGGGTGCTTCTTCAAATGCATCAATCTCCTCTTGAAGCTTGTCCTTGCCTTTGTTCTTGTGGTCTTGTGGTGGAAGATCATCTTGAGCTTGTGTCGCCTTGAAGGAAGTAGGATCATACTTCTCTTGTTGAGGAACAAACTTTGTCTTGGGGTATTGATCTTCTTCCCACTCAACTCCATTAGCGTTGAACTTTCGTTCAAAACCAACACCTTGATTCTTCCGTTGCCTTCCTTGCTTGCGTACAATTTCCTCGAATTGCTGACTCCGGCAAGGCTCTTGTAAACACCTTTCTCTATAATTCCCTTCAATAAACTATTTTCTTGCTCAAGTGTAACTTGTCTAAGAGAATCATTAGTGGAATCAAGAGAACTACTAGAAGCAACAACATTGGATTTGACATTATTATTGTTACTACTAGAGGAAGTATCTTTCTTGTACTTGTTACTAGACTTGACTTGAGGCATGTAAGTAGATAAGAGTAAACGCTTGGCAATGTAAGAAGAACTTTTCTTGCGGAGATCATCATCGATTGCTTTTAAGAACTCATGCTCTTGCTTAAGATTGAGCTTTTCAAAGCGTAACTTCTCATGAGCCCTTAAAAGTTCTCGATGATCTTCGAAGATAGTTTCATGAGCCAACTTAAGAGTGTTTAGTTCTTTAGTTAGAAGCTCAATTTTCTCCTTATCATTGTCATTCGTTTGATTAGCATGATTAATTGACGTTTCATCATAGTATTCATCACTAGAGTTGTCAACAAGTAAATCATCATCCACAAGCAAGTCATCTTCATCACTATTGAAATCAACATACTCAGGTTGTGTTACCTTTGGACCTTTGGACATGAAGCATCTTCCAATTCCTTCATTTGGTGAATCAAATATGTCGTAGGAGTTGGTTGCATAAGTGCTAGACCGGCAACACCTTCATCTTGAGTATATTCGGAGTCAGAGTGATAGCTTCTCCTGGAGTGTTTTGTCGGAGTCGGAGCCGGAAACCCATTCACCAACATGAGCTTGATGTCTTCGTTTTGTGTAGCTCCTTGATGACTTGTCCTTTCTTTCCGAATCCTTGCTTCTCCGTGAGGGTCTTCGTTCATAACGATCATCTCTACTCCTCTCTCTTGGTGGTGATTCTTCTCTTTTGCTTCTTCTTTTTGGAGAATCTTCTCTTCTTTTGTAGGGTGTCGTACACTCATTGGAGTAGTGTCCAGGCCTCCCACAATTGTAGCAATTGCGCTCTCGACTAGAAGATCTCTTGTCATGATAAGACCTTGACTTGGAGCTTCTCTCTTTGCTTCTACTTTTGTAGAATATGTTGAAGTTCTTCACCATTAAGCTCAATTCTTCATTGAAGGTTTGTTTCTCACTTGATGATGTGGGGGCTCAATTGAGGCTTTGTAAGCAGCACTTGACTTGTTGTGAAGTTCCTCCTTATCCTTGAGTGACATCTCATGAGCAACAATCCTTCCAATGACTTCCGTTGGCTTGAGATCTTTGTAGTTTGGCATCATTTGGATCAATGTGCACACGGTATCATAATTTCCATCCAATGCTCTTAGGATCTTCTTGATGATGAATTTGTCGTTCATCTCTTCACTCCCTAAGCCGACAATCTCATTTGTGATAAGTGCAATCCTAGAGTACATTTCAGCGACACCTTCACCATCCTTCATTTTGAACTTGTCAAGCTGACTTTGGAGCACATCCAACTTGGATTCCTTGACGGATTCGGTACCTTCGTGCATATCAATCAAAGTATCCCAAATTTCCTTTGCACTCTCAAGACGGCTGATTTTATTGAATTCTTTGGGGCACAACCCGTTGAAGATGATATCACAAGCTTGAGCGTTGTATTGCAGCATCTTCAATTCTTCCGCATTAGCTTCACGGTTCGGTTCTCTCCCATCGAAGAATTCACCTTGCAAGCCAATACAAATAATTGCCCAAATGGCGGGGTTATGTCCAAGAATATGCATCTTCATCTTATGCTTCCAACTAGCAAAATTAGTACCATCAAAGTAAGGACCTCTACGGTGATAATTTCCCTCGCTAGACGCCATACTCTCCTAGGTTGTGAAACCAAGGCTATGACCACCAAAAGCTATGGAAATCAAAGCAAATGGATACCAAAGCTCTAATACCACTTGTAGGACCTTGAAGTATGTCTAGAGGGGGGGGGTGATTAGACTATTTGACCAATAAAAACTTAACCTTTTCCCAATTTTAGAGTTTGGCAGATTTTAGCTATTTTAGGACAAGTCAAGCAATCATCACACAATTCAAGCAAGCATGCAAAGAGTGTATAGGCAGCGGAAATTAAAGCATGCAACTTGCAAGAAAGTAAAGGGAAGGGTTTGGAGGATTCAAACACAATTGGAGACATGGATGTTTTTGGCGTGGTTCCGATAGGTGGTGCTATCGTACATCCACATTGATGGAGACTTCAACCCACGAAGGGTAACGGCTGCGCGAGTCTACAGAGGGCTCCACCCACGAAGGGTCCACGAAGAAGCAACCTTGTCTATCCCACCATGGCCGTCGCCCACGAAGGACTTGTCTCACTAGCGGTAGATCTTCACGAAGTAGGCGATCTCCTTGCCCTTACAAACTCCTTGGTTCAACTCCACAATCTTGTCGGAGGCTCCCAAGTGACACCTAGCCAATCTAGGAGACACCACTCTCCAAGAAGTAACAAATGGTGCGTTGATGATGAACTCCTTGCTCTTGTGCTTCAAATGATAGTCTCCCCAACACTCAACTCTCTCTCATAGGATTTGGATCTGGTGGAAAGAGGGTTTGAGTGGAAAGCAACTTGGGGAAGGCTAGAGATCAAGATTCATATGGTAGGAATGGAATATCTTGGCCTCAACACATGAGTAGGTGGTTCTCTCTCAGAAATGGTAAGTTGGAAGTGTAGGTTCGTTCTAATGGCTCTCTCCACGAATGAAGAGGAGGTGGAGGGGTATATATAGCCTCCACAAAAAATCTAACCGTTACACACAATTTACCAAACTCGGTGGGACCGAATCGTTAAAATCGGTCGGACCGATTTAGTAAACCTAGTGACCGTTAGTGATTTTCGGTGGGACTCACATGCATCTCGGTGAGACCGATTCGGTTAGGGTTAGGGCATAACATAATCTCGGTGAGACCGATTACACAAACTCGGTGAGACCGATTTGGTAATAAGCATTCCACAGAGTTGGTCAGGTAAACTCGGTGGGACCGATTTGCTCTTTACGGTGAGATCGGAATGTTACAAAAAGTAAACAGAGAGTTTACATTGCAATCTCGGTGGGACCAATCGCTCACTTCGGTTAGACCGAAACGTTACGAAGGGAAACAGAGAGATTACAATCCCATCTCGGTGAGACCGAGATCCCTATCGGTAAGACCAATTTGCTTAGGGTTTGTGGCAGTGGCTATGACTTTTGGAATCGCTGGTGCCGGATAGAAAGAATCGGTGTGACCGATTTTGGCTTTGGGTTTAGGTCATTTGTGGATGTGGGAAAGTAGTTGAGGGTTTTGGAGCATATCACTAAGCACATGAAGCAAGAGGCTCATTAAGCAACACCTCATCCCTTCTTGATAGTATTGGCTTTTCCTATAGACTCAATGTGATCTTGGATCACTAAAATGTAAAATGAAGAGTCTTGAGCTTTTGAGATTGAGCCAATCCTTTGTCCTTAGTATTTTGAGGGATCCACTTTCATCATCCATGCCATGCCATTCATTGAGCTTTCCTGAAATAATAGTCTTGGAAAGCATTAGCTCAATGAGCTATATGTTGTTATGAATTACCAAAACCACCTAGGGATAGTTGCACTTTCACCGACGTACCGCAGAACGGAGGAAACGACCTTGTGTTCGACCGGCCACGTTCAAAACGGGATCCTATTCATCGGGAGGGGTCTGGCGTACCGCAAAACGGAGGAAACGGACCTCCTACGATCGAAACGGGGGTCCTGTTGATCGGGAGGGGTGTGGCGTACCGCAAAACAGAGGAAATGGACCTCCTACGGTCGAAACTGGGGTCCTGTTGATCTGGAGGGGTGTGGCGTACCACAAAACGGATGAAACGGACTTGTGTTGGAGCGCTACGGTCGAAACAGGGGTCCTGTTCATCGAGAGGAGTGTGGCGTACTGCAAAACAGGACTCCACGGGATACTGTTCACCTCCAGCGTCGACCTCCTCCAGCCTCCACGGGCTGCTGTTCATCCAGCCTCCACGGCGCACTACTCCACCGGCTACTGTTCAACCACCCCTCCACGGGCACCCCTGCACCGTCTACTGTTCATCCAGCCCTCCACCACACCACGGGGTCCTGTTCAACCACCCCTCCACATGGGCACCCCTCCATCGTCTACTGTTCATCCAGCCCTCCACACCATGGGGTCCTGTTCATCTAGAGGCAATGCCACCGCTCACTGTTCATCCAAACCCCCCCGCAACACTCACTGTTCATCCAATCGATCAACTTCAGTTAGCAGCAGTAGCGAAGGAATCGCTTGATCGGGTTCAGTTAACAGCCATCGATCGATTGCTCGGGTTCAATAACGCATAGCCTGCAGTGCAATCACCCAGGTTCAGTTAGAGCCCAACGCCTCGCTCAGGTTCAATTAGAGCCAACGCCTCGCACACACGCACGTACGTGTACAAGAGAAACGCGCATCGCTCGGCCCCCGACCTCCCACCGTAACCGGGAACTCCCCGAAATTTTCCTCGCCCTCGCTTCTACCACGGTTTTTTCCGTCATGGACGGCCCAAAGAATGTCATGCAGCTGCGTCTCCGGCCCGCCCAGGACGAAAAGCCCATTTTCTGTCATGATTTTTTGTCATAGAAGTAGGAGCCCACCACATCTATGATGATACCGGGTTTTGTCACAATTATCGTCATAGAAGTGTCATATGTATGGCATAATATTTTTTCGTTCGGCCCAAAATGTCATGGATGTGTCTTTTTTTTGTAGTGCATGTGGCGGCACGTAAATGGTAAGTAGAACGCCCACAGTTTCAATTAGACTTGTGTTTTCGATTTGTAACATGACAGCACTTGTTCCAAAAATGACTTTCTTGATTGTTAATGTGTGTGCCTTCGCAAATAGGACAAAAAATGAACCACAACATGTTGGTGCCATGTGATGACACCATGCCAAGTTTCATGATTTTCAGGTGAGTTTTGGATTTATGGGAATTTTAAAACCAAGTTTCTCGATGTTTCCCGCCGGGCCAAGATGCCCAGATGTTTGAATTTCATTCCCACTTCTTGCATGGGACCTACAAATTCGCCCAGGTACACATAAATGATTTTCCAACTAACTTTTGTGCACTGGAGCATGCGATTATAATTCAAATTTGAATTATGTGCATTAAATGCCTAGAAAATCAATTAATGTATAAAAAAAGGCCAAACGTACCCATAATAATTCCAAATTTTAGCACGAAACTCCTATTTGGTCTAAGCTACTTGTGTAAAAAAATTAGGGCGGGAGGAGGCAGTGTATGTCGTTTCGCACACGAAGGTGACACGTTCCCTCTCGGAACCACGAGCCTTCTTGAGAGAAGCTCTGGTTTGCAAGAAGCTTATACCAAAGCTTTTCCCAATTCGGCCAAAAAAATTACCACAACATGCTGGTGCCATGTCATGACACCATGCCAAGTTTCATGATTTTCAGGCGTGTTTTGGATTTACAGGAATTAAAAAACCAAGTCTCTCAATATTTCCGGTTGAGCCACGATGCCTAGATGTTTGAATTCCATTCCCATTTCTTGCATGGGACCTATAAATTCACACAAGGACACACATGTGATTTTTCAACCAACTTTGGTGCACTAGAGCATGTGCTTGTAGTTCAAATTTGAATTATGCACATTAAATGCCCAGAAATTCAACTAGTGCATAAAAAAGGCCAAATGAACCTGGAATAATTCCAAAATTTAGCACGAAACTCCTACTTGGTCTAAGTTGGATGTGTAAAAAAATTAAAGTGGGAGAAGGCACTGTATGTATTTTCGCACACAGAGGTGACACGTTCCCTCTCGAAACCACGAGCCTTCTTGAGAGAACCTCCGGTTTGCAAGAATCTTATACCAAAGCTTTTCCCAATTCGGCCAAAAAAATTACCACAACATGTTGGTGCCATGTCATGACACCATGCCAAGTTTCATGATTTTCATGCGTGTTTTGGATTTATAGGAATTTAAAAACCAAGTCTCTCAATATTTCCGGCTGAGCCACGACGCCCAAATGTTTGAATTCCAATCCCATTTCTTGCATGGGACCTAGAAATTCACCCAAGGACACACATGTGATTTTTCAACCAACTTTGGTGCACTGGAGCATGTGCTTGTAGTTCAAATTTGAACTGTGCACATTAAATGCCCAAAAATTCAACTAATGTATAAAAAGGGCCAAACGGATCCAGAATAATTCCAAAATTTAGCACGACACTCCTATTTGGTCTAGCTACATGTGTAAAAAATTAAGGCAGGAGAAGGCAGTGTATGTCGTTTCACACACGGAGGTGACACGTTCCCTCTCGGAACAATGAGCCTTCTTGAGAGAAGCTCTGGTTTGCAAGAAGCTTATACCAAAGGTTGTCCCAATTCGGCCAAAATATTACTACAACATGTTGGTGCCATGCCATGACACCATGCCAAGTTTCATGATTTTTAGGCGTGTTTTGGATTTACAAGAATAAAAAACCAAGTTTCTCAATATTTCCGGCCGAGCAACGACGCCCAGATGTTTGAATTTCATTCCCTTTTCTTGCATGAGACCTAGAAATTCACCCAAGGACACACATGTGATTTTTCAACCAACTTTGGTGCACTGGAGCATGTGCTTGTAGTTCAAATTTGAATTATGTACATTAAATGCCTAGAAATTCAATTAATGTATAAAAAAGGCCAAATGAACCTGGAATAATTCCAAATTTTAACACGACACTCATATAGTTCTATGTTGCTTCTGTAAAAAAATCAAGAGGGGAGGCGGCGTATATCATTTCGCACACAAAGATGACACGCCCCCCTCGGGAACCACGAGTCTTCTCGAGAGAAGCTCAAGTTTGCAAGAAGCTTATACCAAAACTTGTCCAAATGTGCCATGAAATGACACCATGCCAAGTTTCATGATTTTCAGGTGAGTTTTGAATTTACAGGAATTTAAAAACCAAGTTTCTCAATGTTCCCGACCGAGCCACGATGCCCAGATGTTTGAATTTCATTCCCATTCTTGCATGGGACCTATAAATTCACCCAAAGACAGACATGTGATTTTTCAACAAACTTTGGTGCACTGGAGCATGTGCTTGTAGTTCAAATTTGAATTATGCACATTGAATGCCTGAAAACTCAATTAATGCATAAAAATGTCAAATGAACCCTGAATAATTCTAAATTTAAACACGACACTCATGTAGTTGCATGTTCATGTACATAAATGTTCTAGAAATTCAAACACCATCCTTTCCCTTCGTAACAACATTTTGTCTTTCAAAACATAATGAAAAAATCAGGTATACCTCAAAAAGTTTACTAGCAAGAATCATGTGGGATGCGATATAAAATATCTTGGCGAACCGTCTTGTCTGGATTACGCACGAAGCTTCGTCATCTACAGTCCACCGCCCGCGCTTGAAGCACACTTGCGCGCCAGTTTCTCGCGGCACCGAGTGAAATTTTTCTGTCACCGCGGAAACATCTATCTCCCCGCCCCTCCCTCCCACCAAAAGACACATTTCCACTGTTCCTCCTTGCTTTCCAAGTTCAAACCTTCACTGCTGCTGACTGGCAACTCAGCCTCCTCGTCGACGACCCTTCTTCTTGCAGCGCTGCCTCCTTGCCGGCGACCCTTCTTCTTGCAGCGCCGCCTCCTCGCCGGCGACCCTTGTTCTCTTAGCGTCGCCTCCTCGCCGGCGACACTTCTTCTTGCAGTGCCGCCTCCGCACCGCGGACCCTTCTTCTTGTTGCGCGGCCTCCTCGTCGCTGACCCTTCTTCTTGCTGCGTGGCCTCGTCGATATGGTTAGGTAATCCATGCCCCAACCACACCATCCTCCTCCTTTCCCGTCCCACATGCCCCAACCAACAGTGCGACACCTTCCGTCGAAATCACTAGCACCATCCTCTAATTAAGAACTGCCCGCAACCATTTTGCATGCAGTATAATGTGGAGCTTAGTAGCATTTGGCAGCGGAGAAGCAAACCACGGCCGCACGCGCGCACATGGTCGCTATAGCTGCCATGCATGCCGACTGCCAGATCTTGGAGGAGCACCTCGTCTTTGAGGCCACCATCGACATGGCCATGCGGTTGTCTACTTTAAAATACAGTTCGTGTTGTTTTCTCGAGGCCATCATCAGTGCCTTCTAGTGATTTGTCCTCTGTAATGTTAATATGCAATATGATGTTCAGTTAATAGTTTGGTCCTCTAAAATGTAATGTTCAGTTAACAGTTTGGTCCAACAGTTGCTACATTTCGTAGTACTGTTCTCAAGCATTCTTTGTTTTGTTAACTATCTTATCTTCTAGTACATGTTTCTATTCTGCAATGTCGTGCTCAGTTAACTGTTTTGGTTCATTTGGTCTGTTGTCCATTTAACTGTTTGGTTCAATTCTGCAATTTGATTTACATTTACTGTGGGTACAATTTTGTATTTTTATGCATGTGAGAAATAAATTGAATTTGGCTGTACTCAATACATATTCTACTGATAGTATGGAAACTCTCAGTTAACCTCATCAAGATCTTCCGTATATGTGTTGCAGGGAAACAATGTGAGACAATGCGGTTTACCATCGGGGTTTGCTCATGCATGGTCCTTTCGCTAATAGCACATTATTGTGCAGTTGCAGGAATCTTTCTAATATTTAGGTTTCTTACAATTTGGTCTTGCACACATAAGTCTTGTTGTTAGAGGCTTAGACCCACTGTTCGACCCATTTTGCATATGGGGAAATGAGATGTCCATGAATATCAGTCAAGTCAAGAAACTCAGAAAGATTGTTAGGATGAAGAAACTTGCGACGAATAATAGCAAGATCTTTGTTTACACAATGAATAGGATGGTATTAACTCTTCTACCTTGTTTCTACCCCTTGCGTCATTTCAAAATTTATAACAGTGATTTATGCATACCTTTGTTTTCACCACTTTTCAAAGCAGTTCACCGATGATTACCTCTCAAACCACCTGCATGGTCAAGAGTTGAGGAAGGTATTCATTCAAGACCCATAGTACAACATTGAAGTCTTCCTGAAGAGGACGAAGGTTGGGCGGGCAATTATGCATAGCCACTAGCCTAAAGTTGTAAGGACATTCAACATCATTGAAGGCTCAATATTTGCCTTCCGCTTCTGCAGTTTCCAAGATGAGATTCATCTATCTATTTACGGTGTATGATGCTACTTTCCAAAGGTTTTCGATTTTGCATGTGAAACTTGGTGCTGTTGTGTAATGGTGTAACTGAGTGCTGAAGCTATCTGATGTAATTCGATTATGAAATCCTGGTTGTTGTTATACGGATATGAAATAGCTGGTGTGTTTTATAGGAAATGTCAATTTGATTACTACATGGATTATCAATAATAGTCTAATTACCCTGCTTATTGGGGTTTTCTATTGCAGATAGTTACTCAGACAACACCGTGGGCGATGAACTCAAACAACCCACACGGTTTCTAGAAAGTAGGCGTGTTGGATCAACTAACAATCACACACGGCTTCCTACAGAGAACTATTTGTGTTAGGCTACCTTGCACAAACGTTTCCACACAAAAAACTGTGTGTGATATACATATGAACGGAAATGTTTTTCTGGGTTTCACCATGTGGGATGTACATACAAACAGAAATGATTGGGTTTCGATGCCTTTCCCGATCGCACACGAGCTCATTTTGCCCCCGCCTGTGTGGCCGGAGGGCCTATCCCGACGGTTTGTGGGTCATGTGGGAATGCCCCCCTATCGCTCACTAGGCGATAGTTTAGAACTCCGTCGCAGAAAGGAGGTAAAAACCGTTTGTATAGCACGTCTCTACACCAGTGATAAATGTTAATTATTCATGCTAGAATTGTATTGACCGGAAACTTAAATACATGTGTGAATACATAGACAACACCATGTCCCTAGTAAGCCTCTACTAGACTAGCTCGTTGATCAAAGATGGTTAAGGTTTTTTAACCATGGACATGAGTTGTCATTTGATAACGGGATCACATCACTAGGAGAATGATGTGATGGACAGACCCAGCCGTAAGCTTAGCATCAGATCGTTTAGTTATTTGCTATAGCTTTCTTCATGTCAAGTATCTGTTCCTTCGACCATGAGATCATGCTACTCTTAGATATCGGAGGAATGCCTTGTGTGCTATCAAACATCACTTTGTAACTGGGTGATCATAAAGGTGCTCTACAGGTATCTCCGAAGGTGTCTGTTGGGTTGTGTGGATCGAGACTGGGATTTGTCACTCCGTGTGATGGAGAGATATCTCTCGGCCCTCTCGATAATACAACATGATAAGAAGCTTCATGTGACTAATGAGTTTAGTCATGAGATCTTGTATTACGAAACGAGTAAAGAGACTTGTCAGTAACGACATTGAACTAGGTATGGAGATACCGATGATCGAATCACGGGCAAGTAACATATCGCGGGAGAAAGGGAATTGCATACGGGATTGCCTGAATCCTTGACATCCTGGTTCAACCGATAAAGATCTTCCTTGAATATGTAGGAATCAACATGGGCATCCAGGTCCCGCTATTGGTTATTGACCAGAGGGAAGTCTCGGTCATGTCTTCATGATTCTCGAATCCATAGGGTCGCACGCTTAATGTTCGGTAGCGCCAGGGTAGTGTTGAGATATTAATAGTGGAAAGTTTGAAGGTTGTTCGGAGTCTCGGATGGGATTTGGGACATCACGAGGAGCTCTGGAATGGTTCGGAGGTAAAGATTCATATATGGAAAGTTGTTATCGGGGTTCTGAAAAAAGTTCAAGTTTTTTCGGTATCGTACCGGGAATGTTCTAGAAGGTTCTGGACTGGGGCCCACCTACTTTGGGGGACCAACTTGATCGTGGGTAGTGGGGAAAGTCCCCACAACCATGGTCTAGGCGCACCAAGACCCGAGGGATTTCCTCCCCCCCTTTGACCAATGACCCTAGGGACTTGGAGGGCAAGCTACCAGCCCCCTCCACACCTATATAAAGGTGGGAGGCATTGGGGGCAGCCCCCTTCTACCCTTGCCCGTTACCTCTCCCAACTCCTTCCATGTTTCACCGGTACGCGCTTGGCGAAGCCCTGCCGGAGTTTCACTGCCACCACCACGCCATCATGTTGGTTAAGATCTCATCTACCTCATCTCCCTCACTTGCTGGATCAAGAAGGAGAGGATGCCACTAAGCCGTACATGTGCTAAACTTGGAGGTGCTACACGTGCGGTACTTGGATCAGATTGGATCTCGACACGAGTACGACTACGCCAACCACGATCTCTAGATTGTTAACACTTTCGGTCTACAAGGGTAAGTAGACACCACTCCCCTCTCATTGCTATACATATCCTAGATTAGATCTTGGGTGTTTATAGGATTTTTTTTATTTTCACCCAGTGTTCCCCATCAATGGTATCAGAGCTAGCTCTGTCGGATGTGGGGTCCGGCCAAACCTTTAAGGTTCAAACTCTGGGGTGCGTGCGAAGATCTTCCCCCTTCCGATCCATGTCTAAACGCCTCACTGAGAATCTAAGCTAAACGATGAAGAACACAAGGGACACAAGATTTATACTGGTTCGGGCCACCGATGTGGTGTAATACCCTACTCCAATGTGTGGTGTGGTGGATTGCCTCAGGGGCTGATGATGAACAACACAAGGGGAATAACAGCCCCGCGAGAGGTGTTCTTGGGCTGGTGCGGTGAACTACTTGGGTGAGTTTGACCGCCTCTAGATCTGATGAGAACTCTATGCCCTCTCCCCTCAGATTGCTCTCTACGATTGTGGCTAGCCCTATTTATAGAGGCCCTGGTCCTCTTCCCAAATATTGAGCGGGAAGGGCACCAACAACGACCAATCTGAAGGTGAACATCTAGTACAAGTTATCCTAACTAAAGTTGGTCTTCGGCTGCCAAAGGCACTGGCGATGGCGCCGTGTTGGGCTCCACGGTGACCTCCATCCTGCTGCTCTGCTAGTCTTGGTCTCGTTGCACCGAAATGGTAACCTTTGCTTGATGCCTTGGTACTCCAAGCATGTGCTTCCCCCTTTGCATCAAAGAGGAAACAAGGACACTGTGCAGGCCGGCGCCCGCCTGGTCTCGATCGTCATGGCTTGCATCACGGGAACTGTCAGTGTCAAAACCGGCGGATCTCGGGTAGGGGGTCCCGAACTGTGCGTCTAGGCGGATGGTAACAGGAGACAAGGGACACGATGTTTTACCTAGGTTCGGGCCCTCTTGATGGAGCTAAAACCCTACGTCCTGCTTGATTGATATTGATATTGTGGATGTTTACAAGAGTGGATCTACCACGAGATCAAGGAGGCTAAACCATAGAAGCTAGCCTATGGTATGATTGTAATGGTTGTTGTTGTGTCCTACGGACTAGAACCATCCGGTTTATATAGACACCGGAGAGGGCTAGGGTTACATAGAGTCAGTTACAATGGTAGGAGATCTACGTATCTGTATCGCCAAGCTTGCCTTCCACGCCAAGGAAAGTCCCATCCGGATACGAGACGAAGTCTTCAATCTTGTATCTTCATAGTCTTGGAGTCCGGTCGATGATGATAGTCCGGCCGATGATAGTTCGGCTGATGATGGTAGTCCGGCTATCCGGACACCCCCTAATCCAGGACTCCCTCAGTAGCCCCTGAACCAGGCTTCAATGACGATAAGTCCGGCGCGTATATTGCTTGGCATTGCAAGGCGGGTTCCTCCTCCGAATGATAGAAGATTGTGAACACCAGGATAGTGTCCGGCTCTGCAAAATAAATTCCACATTCCACCGTAGAGAGAATAATACATACACAAGTTCAATCTGCTGACGTTTTTTGCGGCATGACATCACGCCACTACCAAGCCATTACTTGAATCGTTTTTTACTCTACCACCTCAGTGCATTTAGCGAAGCGGTTTCCTTGGCACGTCTTGTCGAAGCAGAGATCGTGTTCCCCCTTAATCCGGGATTCTCATCAATACGGACGTGGATAACCCAACCGCGCCATTGATGGTGACGCTTGGGGGATAAGTGAGTTTTACCAGGCCGGTGGGGGACGCGTAGACTTCGCCCGCCCATATAAGGGATAAGGATTCACCTTTTCACCTATGCCTTCTTCCTCCTTTGCTTATCCATCTCCGCGCACTCGAGCTCCAGCTCCCAAGCCCGCACATCTCGTCTCAACCTTCCCCAGTCATGTCTGGAGCGGGAGGCAAGTGGATGACCTCCTCCGTTACGGAGGAGCACATTGAAAGACTGCGCAGCACCGGCTACCTGTCCGGCGACATCGCGCACCGGCTGCCCGACGAGGGGCAGCTCATCCCCACCCCCAGGCCCCATGAGAGGGTCATTTTTCTTCCCCACTTCCTCCGCGGACTGGGCTTTGCACTTCACCCCTTTGTCCGGGGGCTCATGTTCTACTACGGCCTGGATTTCCATGATCTGGCGCCAAACTTCATCCTCAACATCTCGGCGTTTATCGTCGTGTGCGAGGCCTTCCTCTGCATCCGGCCCCACTTCGGCTTGTGGCTCAAGACCTTCAATGTCAAGCCGAAGGTAGTGAAGGGCACTCAAGCGGAGTGCGGAGGCGCCATGTTGGGCAAGATGCCCAACGTCTTTGGTTCGGAGGGGCCTTCGTGGAATCTGTCAAGGGGTGGCAATCAGGGTGGTTCTATATCTCCGAGCCACGTGACCCTACGTGGGCGGCGGCCCCCGAGTTCAGATCTGGTATCCCCACGCAGCTCACCTCCTGGAAAGAGAAGGGCTTGTTGTGGGGTAGTTCGGAGGAGCTGACGGGACTCCAAGCCTGTATCCAGAAGCTGGTGAAGAAGCTCAGGCTGGTTAACGTGGTCCAAGTCATGCTCGTCTGCCGGATTCTCCCATGCCAAGAGCGGGCATTCAATCTGTGGGAGTTCAATCCGGAACAGCACCAGGCGCTGAGCGGGCTCTTCGACACGACGTACGAAGGCGCCTGGAGGGTGCTGTTCAAGGGCGCCGAAGCCCCCGCATCTGCGACTGAAGATCGTGGATTTCGCTCGTAGCGCCAAGCCGATGAGGTAAGTGATTCTACCCCTTTACGGGACACTTGCTTTTCATAGTTTGACTCTATGCGGGTTTCAATTTCCCCTTTTCCTTTGACAGGACTGGATGAGGAAGGCGGAGCAGATTATCTGCCCGGCTCCTATGCCAGAAAACCCAGTAGACGCCCATCTAACGAGGCTGCTGGTTCTGGCACCGCACGTGGTGCCGGAGAAGAAGGCCAAGAAGGAGGCCACGGGTGCTCGAAAGAGTTCCCATTTTCAGGTGTCCGATGACTCCGGGGCGGACTCCTCCCCCGAAAACGAGGAGGAGAAAGAGGACTCTCTCCCAGAGGAGGGAGAGAGGAAGAGGAAGGCTTCCCCAACAGGGGAGGCCGAAGGGTCCAAGAGGGGAAGGACTATTCCCCCGGACAGCTCCGCCAACATCAACGTTGGCGAGGAAGAATGGCCTTCAAGGGCCAGGCCTCCGGCGAGATCGTAAGTATCTGGATTCCTGAATGATTTATAATTTCTTTTTCTGCGTCACATAGTGTCATTCTGATGCCGCATGCTGCCTGTAGTCTGGCCAATGATGATCTCCCCGCTTCATCGAGCGGGTCGTTGGCTCCGTCGGATGTAGACTCCATCCCGACCGCCTCCACCCCTCGCGACACCGAGGACGCCGAGGTGGGATCCCAAGAAGGGACCCATCAGGGGGAGGCTCCGGAGGCGCCACAAGGCGGCCTCCCGGACTTTGCGCCGGACTCCACATCAGAACCCGCAGTGTTCCGGAGTCCGGCCGACGGCCCCTTCGCACGAAGGGCAAGACCGTGACGCCGACAGCTTCCGTCCAACCGGAGGCGCCGGACAATTTGTTGGAGGCGCTGCAGAGCGCTTCCATCGAGTAAGAACACCGCACTATTATGAGTGCGGTGATTCAGAAGGTATAGCTTGCCAAGAGCGGGCTGACCGAAGCCTGCAGTAGCCTTCTATCAGGCTTTGAGGTAAGAAGTTAAAAATATGGAATGTAATACCGCATAGACAGTAGCCCCTGATGCTCGGTTCGGTGTTCGGAAAGAAAAGCCGGACTGAGGACCTGAAAAAAAAGAAGATATACGCAGGGTTGCTAAAAAATTATGTCAATATGGGTTGCAGGCTGCGCTGCTGACCTCTGCCGCACTGACTACGGAGGTCGGTGCTTTGAAGCAGGAGCTCGAGCAGTCCGAGCAAGAGCTCGGCCACGCCAAGAAGCAGCTCCAGGACAAAGAAGGTGAGTAACACCACTTTGAACTTGTACCTTACAGAAAAGGATTTAGGTTGCAACAAAAAATAACAAGGATAACATGGGTACTGCAGGGGCCACGAACGAGGTGGCGACCCTGAAGGAGGCCGTGTCCGCGGCCGAATGCAATGCGGCCGCGGAACGGGCAGAGCGAGAAAAGCAGGAGGCGCGGGTGGCGGTGGTTCGGCAAGAGCTCCAGGCTCTCATGGAAAAGCATGAGAGTTTGGAGCGTGACTCAAAGACTCGAGAGTCCGAGCTTGCCTCGGCTCTCGAAAGTGCCAAAACTGCCAAGGCCGATGCCCATAAGTCCCTTCAAGAGATTGAGTTGGTGAGGAAGATAGCGGAGGGTAAGGCATTTTTCATGCAAAGCAAGCATGTGAATGTAAATTACGTGTTACTTACCCGAATTCGGAGCTCTCCAGGGGCGTTTGTAGATCTGCCTCGCAGCGTGTCTGATGCCGCCACATTCTACCGAGCCGAGGAGGGGAGCTCAACGGAGAAGGTCTTCTGGTCTCAGTATGCTGAGGCCGGCCATCCGGTGCCCCCTAGCGACCAGCTGAAGCAGCTGGTCGAGCTCCACAAGGTGGCCGAGCAGGCCATGAAGGGCCTCATAGTCCGGCTGTGTCCTGGAGAGGCCATGCTTGGGAGCTATTTCGGCCTCGTGCGACGGTTGGTGGATGCGTGCCCCTGGGTGGAGGTTATCAAGCGCTTCGCCTGTATTGAAGGTGCTCGTCGGGCCCTTGCCCGCGCCAAGGTGCATTGGGGCAAGCTGGATGCGGAGAAGCTAATCACTGACGCGCCACCAGCGGGCAAGGAATATCGTACGCCCGAGATGTACTATAAGACTGTCCTGAAGGGTGCCCGCAAGATTGCGGATGAGTGCCCCAGGGATGTAATTATTGAGTAAATTCACAATGTGTTATCCTGTGCGCTAAAAACTTTGTTCATATGCGCTAAGCAACGCTTGTTAATTTAAAATATTACCTTCTGTGCGGCCGTTTATTAAATCTGAGAGATGGCAAGTCGTCGGCTTCAGCCCCCATGCCACGAGTGTTGGGGTGTTCGGGATAAACTTGAGCACTCTTGTTCCCATTTTTGGGTCCATCTAGGGAGGCGCTCAACACAACGAACAAGGCAACCAGACTTATAGTGCTTGAACACTCTCACTTAGCCATAGAATTCTATAATTTTAAATTTCGGCGAAGCCCCTAGTATTCGGAAGACCGAATTCGGGGCGCTATCCACGCCTTCGTCGGACATTGTCCAGTACTTCGCTCGAAGCGGCGTAGGTCTTTAAGGACCCGAAAAGACCTCTCGAACAGCGACCAATCTCTCGCCTTATCATGACAGTCAATTTTAGCTTTCTCCACTGAGGCGTTAACCCGGCTCAACCGGGGCGCAATCGCAGTGGTTCTCCCAGTGCTACCTTAGCCGATAGAACGGAACGTAAGGTGCCAAACTTGGGAGCCGGGCAAACCCAACTATTGACCCAAGACATGATTCGGAGCCGATTCATATAATGCTATAAGTTCGGGGTGCCGCACTTGTGAAAGTGTTCGGACTTTATCACACCATAATGCGGGGAACATAAGCCCCTGGTGTATTTGGCCGTACCAAAATGTATGGATGCAACATGTCGTAAATGAACATATATATATATATAAGGTAATGCAATTATGGGCAAAAAGTGCTGCATTTTATTCGAGAAGATCTGCTATGAGTGCGGAATGATATAAATAGTGCGGAAAGCAAGGGATTGGACGAATTAAAGGCGTCTCCCTCCAGGGGTAGGCCGCGGAATGGTGTATTTAACAAATTTAATGCTCGTAATGGAGACCACCTGAGTGTTCATCGCAGCCTTTGTCCCTCCTGGCTGTTGCATCATGAGTTCGGCAGGTTCACCGCCGGACAGAGTTCTGTATAAAAAAGAGAGAAATAAAAGATAAAAAGAGCGACACACTTGGGAGCCCCTGGTGTGGTCGAACCGCACTTTGGGTCTGTTGTGTTTGTGCCTCTCCCCCTATGCCCATGGTATCTCCAGGGCGTAATTATGTACGCGGAGAGTTTGTCTTACAATTGTGCGAGGGCTGGGGTTGAGGCCGCATTGCTACGCGTGCTCGGAACGTGCCAGGTGGTCTTGGGTGATGTTGCTCCGGGCGCGTTTGGCCGTGTCCGGTCGTTTAATGGCCGGACTCGAAAATTGCCTTAAAAGGCTGCTCTGTACTTCTGCCGCGAGAGCCGCTGTATGTTCCTCCGTTCGTAGGGAGCGTTCCGTGTTTCCATTGACCATGATGACTCCACGAGGGCCTGGCATCTTGAGCTTAAGGTATGCATAATGCGGCACCATGTTGAATTTTGCGAACGCGGTTTGTCCGAGCAGAGCGTGATAGCCACTACGGAATGGGACTATGTCGAAGAGTAACTCCTCGCTTCGGAAATTATCCGGGGATCCGAAGACAACTTCCAATGTAACTGAGCCTGTACAACTGGCCTCGACACCTGGTATGACGCCTTTGAAGGTTGTCTTTGTAGGTTTAATCCTTGAAGGGTCTATGCCCATCTTGCGCACCGTATCCTAATAAGGCAGGTTCAGGCTACTGCCGCCGTCCATCAGGACTCTCGTGAGGTGAAATCCATCGACGATTGGGTCTAAGACCAATGCGGCGAATCCGCCATGGCGGATACTGGTCGAATGGTCTCTTCGATCGAAAGTGATCAGGCAAGAGGACCATGGGTTGAATTTTGGGGCGACTGGCTCCATCGCGTATACGTCCCTTAGTGCATGCTTCTGCTCCTTCTTGGGTATATGCGTTGCGTATATCATGTTTACCATCCGAACTTGAGGGGGGAATCCCTTTTGTCCTCTGTTGTTCGGTGGCCGGGTCTCTTCCTCGTCATCGCTGTGTAGCCCCTTGTCATTGTTTTCGGCGATTAATTTGCCTACCTGCTTGAATACCCAACAATCTCTGTTGGTGCGGTTAGCTGGCTTTTCGGGGGTTCCATGTATTTGACAGGAGCGGTTGAGTATTCGGTCCAAATTGGACAGGCCCGGAGTGGTTCTTTTGAATGGCTTCTTCCGTTGACCGGGCTTGGAGCCTCGGAATCCGGCGTTGACTGCCGTATCCTCATTGCTATCGCCGTTAATGCGGCGTTTGTTTTTGTTTTGACGCGACCTGCCATTATGGTCCTTGGTATCCGGACTGCCAGCGTTTTTGCTGAGGTTGTTGCTGCGAGCTGCGCAGAAGCGGGTCATGAGTGATGTGAGGGCTGCCATGGATTTCGGATTTTCCTGTCCTAGGTGCCGGGCCAGCCACTCGTCGCGGATGTTATGTTTGAAGGCAGCGAGGGCCTCTGCATCCGGACAGTCGACGATTTGATTTTTCTTTGTTAAGAATCGTGTCCAGAATTGCCTGGCCGATTCGTCTGGCTGCTGGATTATGTGGCTTAGGTCATCTGCATCCGGTGGTCGCACATACGTGCCCTGGAAGTTGTCAAGGAATGCGGCTTCTAGGTCTACCCAGCATCCAATTGACTCTGCGGGCAGGCTGTTAAGCCAATGCCGAGCTGGTCCTTTAAGCTTGAGCGGGAGATATTTGATGGCGTGAAGATCGTCGCCGCGGGCCATATGTATATGGAGGAGATAATCCTCAATCCAAACTGCGGGGTCTGTTGTGCCATCGTAGGATTCGATATTAACGGGTTTAAACCCTTCGAGGATTTGATGATCCATTACTTCGCCAGTGAAGCATAGTGGGTGCACGACGCCTCTGTATTGAGCAATATCGCGACGTAGCTCGAGAGAGCGTTGTCTGCTGCGTTCGGCCCGGCCGGAGTAGTTGTATCCGGCGCGACGGTATTCGTCGTGGGTCTTGGGGCGCCCACGTGATCCATAGATAGATCTGGATTGTCTTGCCTTGTCCTCCAATATATCTCGCAAGTCCGGCGCGTTCCCCCGTGGCTTCATGCTTTTTGAGCGATGCCGGGGTACGGTTTTGGTGGAGGGCTTGCACGCCTCTCTGTCGCGGCCACGAGGTGGTCGGTCTGCCGTGTTGTGCGCTGGTGATGCAGGTTTGTACGCTTCCTCCTCTAGTCGAGGGATCAACTTGCATTTTGGGTAACTTTTGGAGGGGCGTTCGAGTTCATACTCTTCAGCCGCGAGGACCTTGGTCCATCTGTCAGCCAGTAGGTCTTGATCAGCTTGAAGCTGTTGCTGCTTTTTCTTTAGGCTGTTTGCAGTGGCCATTAGCCTGCCTCTGAAACACTCTTGTTCGACGGGATCCTCAGGCACGACGAATTCGTCGTCGTCGAGGCTTGCCTCGTCTCCGGAGGGAGGTAAGTAATTATCATCCTCGACCTCTTCGTCTGCCGCCCTCTCGTGAGGGCTTGCTTCTGCCTCCTCCTGCGCTGGATCATGCTGGAGGGGGTTGTCTTCGGCACTTTCTGGGGTGTTATTATCTCCTGTGCCGGAATCTCCATTCTTGCTGTGGCGGGATTTAGAGCGGCGCCGCTGACGTCGGCGCTTGGGTTGTTTCTTTAAGGAATCGGCGTCCGTTGCTTCTTCGCCGTCCCCATCTTTTGGGGTGTCCACCATGTATATGTTGTATGACGAGGTGGTCTTCCAGTGTCCTGTAGGCACTGGTTCTTGATAGTCTCCGGCATCGTCGTCCATACCGTCGATGTCTTCGGAGTCGTAGTCGAGTACGTCGGTTAGATCGTCGACGGTGGCTACAAAGTGGGTGGTGGGTGGGCTCTGAATTTCTTCGTCGTCCGCGTCCCAACCATCCTGGCCGTAGTTCGGCCAGGGCTCTCCGGATAGCAAGAGATGCTTCAGCGAATTTAAGATATCGCCGAAGGGTGAGTGCTGAAAGATGTCCGCAGCGGTGAATTCCATGATTGGCGCCCAATCGGATTCGACTGGCAGGGGCGCAGGAGGTTCGGAGTCCGGCAGAGAGTCCGGCACCTCGGAGTCATGAGCTTTATGCGGGACAAGGTAAGTGTTCGGCTCCATCGCCGTAGAAGTTGCAGCTCCCGAGGCGGTGTCCAGCCATCCATCCTCTATCTGTGCGATCGGCTCCGGACTATGGGTCGGAGCGGATTCGTGTGCGGCCTCCAAGGTGCTGTCCGGCAGCAGAGTTAGGTCGTGCCCATCATGACAGCGCGGCACGCTCGGCTGTGGCTCAGATCCATCGAAGATCAAGTCCCCGCGGATATTGGCCGTGAAGTTTAGGCTTCCAAAGCTGACCTGACGGCCAGGGGCGTAGCTTTCGATCTGCTCCAGATGGCCAAGTGAGTTGGCCCGCAGTGCGAAGCCGCCGAATACGAAGATCTGTCCGGGGAGAAAAGTCTCACCCAGGACTGCGTCGTTGTCGATTGAAGAGGCCATCAGGCCTATCGGTGACGACACAGAGGAACTCTCAACGAAAGCACCAATGTCGGTGTCAAAACCGGCGGATCTCGGGTAGGGGGTCCCGAACTGTGCGTCTAGGCGGATGGTAACAGGAGACAAGGGACACGATGTTTTACACAGGTTCGGGCCCTCTTGATGGAGGTAAAACCCTACGTCCTGCTTGATTGATATTGATATTGTGGATGTTTACAAGAGTGGATCTACCATGAGATCAAGGAGGCTAAACCCTAGAAGCTAGCCTATGGTATGATTGTAATGGTTGTTGTTGTGTCCTACGGACTAGAGCCATCCGGTTTATATAGACACCGGAGAGGGCTAGGGTTACATAGAGTCGGTTACAACGGTAGGAGATCTACGTATCTGTATCGCCAAGCTTGCCTTCCACGCCAAGGAAAGTCCCATCCGGATACGGGACGAAGTCTTCAATCTTGTATCTTCATAGTCTTGGAGTCTGGTCGATGATGATAGTCCGGCCGATGATAGTTCGGCTGATGATGGTAGTCCGGCTATCCGGACACCCCCTAATCCAGGACTCCCTCAGGCACCTCGCGAGGTACCCTTGCCTTGATCTCTCCGCCTCCTCGCGAGCCTGCCTGGTGAGGCCGCTCCTGAGGAAGCCTTGCATCGTCCGCCCCGCGAGGCTTGGCCCCTCGCGAGGGTCTTGAGCTTAAGTTGATGAAGATGGGCCGCACTACGCCACTACTTGAGCCACCCGCAAGCCGCAGGCAGGAAAGTTTGGGGACTCCCGTTCCTAGAACGCCGACAAGCTCTATGGCTAGATGTATTTGCACGAGTAGAACACAAAGTTGTTGTGGGCATTGATGTTCAGATTGCTTACTTCCCTTGTCTTATTGGATTCGGCTTTATTGTGGGATGAAGCGGCTCGGACAAACCTTACTTGTCCTCGCACACGAGACCGGTTCCACTGTTTGACATGCAACTTGTATTGCATAAAAGTGGCGTCGCGGGTGTCTGTCTATCCCACGTTAGTTGAATCTGATTTGATGAGGGTGGTCCTTGTAGAAGGTTAAAAGGCAACTTGTATATCACTGTTGTGTTTTTTCATAGATAAGAACATTTCTTATAGTTTGCCCTAGCAGCCACGTAAAATTGCAACGACAAAGTAGAGGAAGTCTAACTTGTTTTTGCAGGGCATGTTGTGATGTGGTATGGCCAAAACGTGATGTGATATATGTTGATGTATGAGATGATCATGTTTTGTTTAAGTTCACGACTTGCATGTCATTGAGTACGGCAACCGGCAGGAGCCATAGGGCTGTCTTTAATTTATTGTATGACATGTGTGTCAATTCTTAAACACCATATAATTGCTTTACTTTATTGCTATGCGTTAGCAATAGTTGTAGAAGCAATAGTTGGCGAGACAACCACGTGAAGACACGATGATGGAGATCATGGTGTCATGCCAGTGACGATGGAGATCATGCCGGTGCTTTGGAGATGGACATCAAAAGCACAAGATGACAATGGCCATATCATGTCACATATTTTGATTGCATGTGATGTTTATCTTTTACGCATCTTATTTGCTTAGAACGACAGTAGCATTATAAGATGATACCTTCACTTAAGTTCAAGATAAAAGTGTTCTCCTTAAGTATGCACTATTGTGACAGTTCATCTCTTCGAGACACCTCGTGATGATCTAGTGTGATAGACTCTACGTTCACATACAATGGTGTAAGCCGGTTTTACACATGCGGTATACTTGGGTTAAACTTGACGAGCCTAGCATGCACATACATGGCCTCAGAACACAGGAGACCAAAAGGTCGAACATGAGTCATATAGTAGATATGATTAACATGGAGATGTTCACCGTTGATGACCACCCCATCTCACATGATGATCGGACATCGATTGGTTTATATGGATCGTGTGAACACTTAGACAACTTGAGGGATGGGGATTTAAGTGGGAGTTCATCAGTGATTTGATTAGATGAACTAATTATCATGAACATAATCTATAGTCTTTGCAAATTATGTTGTAGATCAATAGCTTGCGCTATAGCTCCATGTTTTAATATGTTCCTAGAGAAATACTAAGTTGAAAAATATTGTAAGCAATTATGTGGACTAGGTACGTAGTCTGAGGATTGTCCTCACTGCTGCATGGAAGGCTTATGTCCTTGATGCACCGCTCGGTGTGCTAACCCCTCTAGCGTCGTCTATGGATGTTGTGAATGTCTGGCAGTCACATTCTGATGACTACTTGATAGTTCAGTGAGCCATGCTTTATGACTTAGAAGCGGGGCTCCAAAGACGTTTTGAGCACCATGGAGCATATGAGATGTTCTGGGAGCTGAAATTGGTTTGTGAAGCTCATGCCTGGATTGAGAGGTATGATGCCTCCAACAAGTTCTTTAGCTATAAGATGGAGGAGAACAACTCCGTTAGTGAGCACGTACTCAAAATGTATGGGTACTACAACCGGTTGAATCAATTGGGAGTTAATCTTCCGAATGAAGTAGCGATTGAGAAAGTTCTTCAGTCCCTTCCACTAAGCTACAAAGGCTTCGTGACGAAATATAACATGCAAGGGATGGAAAAGACGATCCCGGAGCTATTCGCGATGCTTAAGGACGCAGAGGTAGAAATCAAGAAAGAGCATCAAGTGTTGATGGTCAATAAGAGCACCAGTTTCAAGAATAAAGGCAAGGGAAACAAAGGGAACTTCAAGAAGAATGGCAAACCAGTTGCCGCTCCCATGAAGAAACCCAAGGCTGGACCCAAACCTGAGACTGAGTGCTTCCATGCAAGGGGAATACTCACTAGAAGCGGAACTGCCCCAAGTACTTAGTAGATAAGAAGGCTGGCAACGTCAACAAAGGTATATGTGATATACATGTTATTGATGTGTACCTCACTAGTGCTCGTAGTAGCGTCCGTGTATTTGATACTGATAATATTATTAACTCGAAGCAAGGGCTGCGGAGTAACGGAGACTAGCTGAGGGTGAGGTGACGATGAATGTTGGATGTGTCTCCAAGGTTGGTATGATCACCATCGATACGCTCATAATACCTTCGGGAATAGTATTAAACCTAAATAATGGTTATTTGGTGCCTGCGTTAAGCACAAAACATTATATCTGGATATCGTTTATTGCAAGACGATTAATCATTTAAGTCAGAGAACAATGGTTGTTCTATTTATATGGATAATATCTTTTATGGTCATGCACCCCTAGTGAATGGTTTATTCTTGTTGAATCTCGATTGTAGTGATATGTGAACCATGCCTCATAGTGGTGTAAAGCGCATCAAGAAAGTCCATGCCGACGGACTTTTGGAATCACTTGATTATGAATCATTTGAGACATGTGAACCATGCCTCATGGGCAAGATGACTAAGACCCCGTTTTCCAGAACAATGGAGCGGGATAGTGACTTATTGGAAATAATACATACTGATGTATTGATGTCTACTAGAACTACGTCGGTATTTCCCCAAAGAGGAAGGGATGATGCAGCACAACAACGGTAGGTATTTCCCTAAGTGATGAGACCAAGGTTAACAAGCCAGTAGGAGAACCATGCAACACAACGTAAATAGCCCCTACACACAAATAATAAATACTCGCAACCCGACGTGTTAAAGGGGTTGTCAATCCCTTTTGGGTAACGGTGCCATAAATTGGCACGGAGACGGGATAAAGTTGTGATAGATAGGATAAATAGATCACAAATAAAATAAAGTACATCAAGGTATTTTTGTATTTTTGGTTTAATATAACTGAAAATAAAAGCAAATAAAATAGACCGTGAAGGCAAATATATTAAAGAAGAGACCTGGGGTCGTAGGTTTCACTAGTGGCTTCTCTCGAGAAAACTAGAAAACGGTGGGAAAACAATTACTGTTGGGCAATTGATAGAACTTCAAACAATCATGACGATATCTAGGAAATGATCATTATATAGGCATCACGTCCAAGATTAGTAGACCGACTCTTGCCTGCATCTACTACTATTACTCCACACATCGACCGCTATCCAGCATGCATCTAGTGTATTAAGTTCATGGAAAAACGAAGTAATGCAATAAGAATGATGACATGATGTAGACAAGATCTATTTATGTAGAAATAGACCCCATCTTGTTATCCTTAATAGCAACGATACATATGTGTCGTTTCCCCTTCTGTCACTGGGATCAAGCACCGTAAGATTGAACCCATCAGAAAGCGCCTCTTCTCATTGCAAGATAAATAGATCAAGTTGGCCAAACAAAACCCAAATATCGGAGAAGAAATACGAGCATATAATCAATCATGCATATAAGAGATCAAAGAAGACTCAAATAACTTTCATGGATAAAAACATAGATCTGATCATAAACTAAAAGTTCATCAGATCACAACAAACACACCGCAAAGGACTTACATCATATGGATCTCCAAGAGACCATTGTATTGAGAATCAAGAGAGAGAGAGAGAGAGGAAGCCATCTAGCTACTAACTGCAGACCTATAGGTCTACAAAGAACTACTCATGCATCATCGGAGAGGCGCCAATTATCGTGGAATTGTCATGGCAAATGTCCTAGTGTGAGGACTTAGTCGTGGAGCCATCGCAACTAGGTTAGCTTAAAGGGGTTAAACGGGACAAAGGACACAAAGTTTATACTGGTTCGGCCCCTTGCGGTGAAGGTAAAGGCCTAATCCAGTTTGAGGTGGTATTGCTTATGTCTCGATTACCAGGGAGCGAATACGCTTGACCTAGCTTTCGGTCTCTTGTTTCTTGCCCTGAACCGCCGTCGGGTCGTCCCTTTATATACACAGGTTGACGCCCAGCGGCTCACGGAGTCCCGGCCGGCTTATAGACAATGTGTCTGGCTCGGTGACTAAATACACGTGCCTTACAGTATAAGTCATACATATATGGCGGTTTACCCCTATGGGCCCTAACTCGCCCTTGGGCTTTACGCCCTTGCTTCATGAACCGCCATCTTCGACATCCTCATGGGCTTTGTATGGATGAACCGCCATAGGTATAAGCCGGCCCCTCCTGGGCGGGTCATACCCAATAGTCATATCCCCAACATTAGGCCCCAGATTGATTTGAACTTGTTCATGTCAATCTCCAACACTTAGAAAAATCCTTCCTTCTTTATTCTTGCAAGATCTCATAACCCACCATGACGTCATCTCCTGCGATTGTGGTAACCCACCATGACGTCACCTATCATTAATATCACACAATACCCAATATATCTTAATAGATCCTTATCTTTAATAGCCATCCCAAAAATTGAGGCGTCCGAATAGCTGGATAATCATTCTTTGGCCTCCTCGTTTTTTGCGCCCACCTGTTACCATTCTCCTTATAAATAGGGTCAAGCAGCCCTTCTTTCACTTTCCCCTCTTTTCCTTCTCGTCTTTAACCTCTCTCCGTGACGCATCTGCACTTCTGAGCACTGTCGCCGCCGTGAAGCTCTTCGTCTTCCTCGACCTCGGCCGCTGCATCGACCTGAACGGGACCAGAGAAACTGCGACGCCTCTTCATCGCTCATTAGATCCAGTAAGCACGTTATCTTCTCCACCATAGATCTCCATTAGGGTTTCTGCAATCCTTATGAGTTCATCATCGTTCTTCATCACGCTTCTGTTTAATCATTTGCTTTGATCGAAAAATGGCCCTAAAATATACAGAACCTGTTTCTATCCTTCGTCTTAATCATTGAACATACCCTTTAGATGCAGAAATCTCGCCCATGTGCTAGTTCATCTGGTGCTGCAATATTTAGGCTTTGATTTATTTTCTTTTTTCACACAGCGATAATCCAAATCACCTCCTCCAGTCTATAAAACCTGTTTATTCAACACTTATCAGATTTCACTCTTGATAGATATCAATCTGGTCATGGCGGCTTACATCACCGGTTATCACTAGCCATATATCATTAGGCCCCTTTTAAGCCGCCACTCTGAATATATACTGTATTGTTTTACTTCCGGCTTAATGAATCAACTTAAACCAGCAAAAATGTTCTTTCTTTTAGGCTTCTTTCTTCATATGCCACCAAAGACAGTCACTTCATGTAATTGGGTTCCCTCCATTGTCACTGAGAACACGCTCAAAGACTTTGTCAAAACTGGCTATCTACCAGCAAAAAATGTCATGCATTATCGCGCCCCAAATCCAGAAGAAGAAAGACCTCAGCCAAACGATGACTAGGTCATTGTTTTTACTGATCACATGAATCGGGGCTTCTCACCGCCCGGTTCTAAATTTTTCCGAGATGTTCTGTACTTCTTTCAGCTTCATCCTCAAGACATCGGACCCAATTCCGTGTCAAACATCTGCAAACTTTCAAGTTTTCTGTGAAGTATACCTTCAAGAGGAGCCCAGTGTTGAACTGTTTAGGGAATATTTTTATTTGAACCGCCAAAACAATTTTACGAACGGACCCATCTTGGAACTTGGCGAAATCTCAGTTCAACAAAGAAGAGATGCTATCTTCCCCTATGCTTCCTTGCCGAGTCACCCCAAAGATTGGAACCAGACATGGTTTTATTGCAAGATACCTCTCCGGCTGATGAGAATCCACTGCCAGGCTATCGTGCCCAGCGTCTTGACCCAAAACATTGTCTTCCTGGAAAGCTTACCCCTGTCGAATGTGCAAAACTTGCCCCCACCATTGCAAAGGTCAAGGCTCTGCTGGGAAATGGGTTAACTGGCATTAACTTGCTTCGGTGCTGGGTTGCTTGGCAGATCATACCCTTGAGTCGCTGATCTGACTTAATGTGTACTTACACGGGTGGTATAAAGGATCCACTACGCCACAGCTCCGTGCGTTTAACTGGTGAGACAATCAATGAAATGACAAAGACCCTTCTGAATGAAGATCCGGAAGACTGCAACAAAGTGGGTCTAAACTCTTTCTGCAAACTTAACCCGCCACCAGATGTGAGTCTTTAAATTATTTACTTTTACTTTCATCACTCCAATATTCTATTAACTCCACTTTGATGACTTTCACAGGCTAAATCTGATTTTTGGAAAAAGAAATATGACCATGAAGCTGACAAAAAGGCCAGGGCTGCCAAGAAAGCTGCCAAGAAGAATAAGAAGAAATCAAGTACTTCCGAGATATTTGAACTGGACGATAGCTCTGAGTCAGAGGTAGCTCTTGATTCCCTTGGCTCCTTTTTCAACTATCTTATTTACATTGATTATCATCAGGATGACACGGGGGCTAGTCAAGCGGTCGAGGAAGAGGTAACTATCATTTCCTCCGACTCTGAGCCTTTGCCAAGATAGAAAATTCGAAGAGTAACCCGAAAAGTAAGCTTTTCACACCCCTTAGCTCATCTGGATCCTCACTTTCTTTTGAAGCAACAACAACACGAGAGCCGGTGACAGACTTAGACCAGCGGAGGTGAAGAATTATCTTCCGATTTACCAAATACTCCAGCTCCAAGGAAACGTCGAAACAAGGTCATCCCAAAATTAAACTCTTTTTATCCTCTGGCGGGTCTCATTCGTCAGCCACTTAATTCTTCCGATTCAGATTATCAGGAGACTTCTCGCTCCTCTTCCGGCGACTCATCTCAGTCACAGTTGTTGGCTTTCAAAACTGCTCCTGGGTAATAACAAATACTTATTATTTGTTTCCTCCTCAGGTTCTTATCTTTGTACTGACCTCTCATAACTCATGCATTGGAAAAGAAAAAACTAGCAAGAAAGCAAAGGTGACCAAGCCGGATGAAGACCCCAAAGTTCATGAACCGGAGCAACAAATTCTAGTGTCTGACACCTCTGTCCCACAACCAGAAGAACATGTTCATGACATTCCACCAGAAATTCCTGACCCTTCCATTGACCAAACAAACAACAATCCTTTGAATACTGAATCATCAAGCCCAATTAAACCGGCTGAAACACATGCCAATGATGTGATGATTACTAGCATCGGCTTTAGAGAGCCGGGAAGACCTACTGTCTTGGCCAAACACTCCGCCAAATAAGAATATATTGAGAAACAAAAAGTGAGATTTTACGTTGCCAACTATTCTGAATTGAGCGTTAGTGAAGTATTCTCTGGTTATCTCAATCAAGTGCACACCAGCCGCGACCTTGAAGTTGACATGGTGAAGCAGATGCATCAAAAATATGAGGTATGAACTCCTTCTTTACTGAGTTATGCATATCCTGTTAGCCCCCAAGTCTATTGTGTATGATAGAATTGAATATGCCATAGATTTAGAATAACCATGAGTATAAATAGTACCCTTGATATAATCTTTTAAAATCTGGCTTACCTATCCAAGTTAAAGCAGATCTTTAATGATTAACAATGCATCTGTAGCCCCCAAGGGCCGGTTTGATCAGCATGAATTAGCCGGTCCTGTTCATCATTATTTATAAATCAAAGCTTACTTGTGTAGCCCCCATGAGCCGGTTGTGATTGTTTGCGGCACGAATGGGTCATCATAAAGTAGTAAGAAGACACAAGAAATATTCATTAGCCCCCAAGTGCCAAGTACTCTTGCTTGCAAAGTGCTTGGGAGTTATTCACATAAGCCGTTGTATGAACAATTTTTTTGTCAGGCATTAGCCCCCAAGTGCCAAGTGTTGTTGCTTGCAAAAGGCTTGTCACTTCATTTCTATAGCCCAAATATGAACATGATTTTGAACCAGTGTATGTACAAGACACCACTGCTCAACTTCAATCGTAATTGACTGATGTGAAAACCCGGCTGGAGCACTAAGAATCTAAGACCCGGAAACCGGACTCAAAATTCCAATTTAGCTTGGTTGAAATGGAAAAACTGAAGACCAGTTTTGAGGCTGAAAGAAACGCTTGGGCTAAAGAGAAAACTGCCTTGACACAGCAGGCTGAAAAGGCGGAGGCGACTCTTCAGGAGGTGAGCACTGAGCTTACCGGTTTAAAACACCATGTATCTCAGATGGTTTCTGCTATCTTTGGTGAGTCGCCTTGCTAGTATCAAATTTGAATCTCTTCCTTGATGGTATAAACCGGCTCTAACCAATCCATAATTATTATTCAGGTCCTAGGAGCAACAATCTTAGTCAAGAGATGCTTGTGAAGCTCAAGGCTGTTTATACACGTCTAATAGCTATATACTGGAACTCTGCGCGCACTGGCCACAATTTCTCCGACTAATCAAGCACCTACTCTCTTGAGTGATGTCTTGAAAAAGCTTTCTGTTCTGCCTGCTAGGATTAATGAGATGAAGCAATCATCTACAAGATCCAGTGCTATGATAGCTTTAAGTCAGGCCAAGACATGGCTAGAAGAGCTAGACCCGACCGATATAGCTACTGGGTATCCAAGCTTAAAATAAGATGGCATTCCCTTTGAGAAGAAAGACTTTGCTGCCTACGTGAAGGAGATACGTCCCCTGGCCAGCCTGATTGCAAGTGAAATGGATCTTTCAAGATACCAACTTGCTTATGACATGGAGAACCAGAAGATGCCCATGCCGGCTTATAAAGTGATGGATCTAATTCCCCCAATCCGTAAGCATACTTTTGCTCCTGAAGTTGAACCGTCTGAACTTATAGATGATGAAGCTGAATTCCCAGCCTTGTGTGGCATAGATTGGTCATCACCAAATTTCCAGACGGCGGAGGAGGACGAAGAACCGAAGAAGGATGGTCCAGAAGCCTCAAGTCGTCAAGGCCAAAAAGAGTGATCTGCCAGGCGGTTTAAAATATGTGATCCATTGAAAACACTTGATCTTTTTGTCTCCCCGAGTCATGTAATAGGCTAGCGAAACTTTGCTCTGTCATGCCTTTATGCACGTTTGTGTTTTGCCCAACACTGTTTGATCTGCCACTTGAAAACTATCATCTTACACTTATGATGACATTGATTTATGCAGATGAGATTTAGTACTATCCTACACAGAAGTAGATCACAAGAGCCCTGGCGGTTTACCGCATGGTTGGTCATAATATCCCATATAAAACCACTGATGATTAAAATAGTTTATAGGCAGGGCCGATTTAATCATAATTAGATATAATCATAACAAAAATATCATACCTGTGATATTGAATCGTACTGCCAGCTTATGATACCCATGCAGTAAGGCTGATAACCCTAAACTTAGAATACAAAACTTCTAAGTATTTAATATCATCATATGCTGGCGATTTATCGTCCGAAGCCAGGCCGGGTTATCAGAAACCACAGATACACTCAAATATGAGCCGTCAGAACTGAGGCTACATGGCCTGAATCACTTTAAACCATATGCCAATATGGTACCAAGATGAACCCAAAAAATGTTCCAAAAACAAACCAAAGCGAGAAAACGAGGCTTTCATAGGCCGCCAAGCCTAAATCTCCGAGGCTTTCATGGGCCGCCAAGCCACTAAGTTAACCTTTTACACTTTGTGAAACCGGCCTCACATGACCGCCGTTTTAACCTTGACAAGTTCAGGGTCTATGTAAGATTGATTGTCAAGAGTTCGTCTTGTCATACCGGGATTACCCAGGCGGAGTGGCAGCTTCTACAAAGCAGGAGAACCGGAAGGTTTTGTTTAATACACCTGGTGTTCCAAACCAGCTCACAAGGGTAGTAACGCTATGTTCTCTTTGGTGAATACACCTATGTTTGAACAGGAAGCCCCCAAGTGCTTTGTGGCATTGAGCCGATCAAGAGGGATATTCACAGGTATGCTCATTGAGTAGGAAGCCCCCAAGTGACCATTCAAATTGTGGCATTGAGCCGATCAAGAGGGATATTCACAGCTATGTTCAATGAGCAGGAAGCCCCCAAGTGACCATTGAAATTGTGGCATTGAGCCGATCAAGAAGGATATTCACAGCTATGCTCAATGAGAAGGAAGCCCCCAAGTGACCTTTTTGTGTGGCATTGCGCCGATCAAGAGGGATATTCACAACTATGCTCAATGAGCAGGAAGCCCCCAAATGACCTTTTTGTGTGGCATTGCGCCGATCAAGAGGGATATTAACAGTTATGCTCAATGAGCAGGAAGCCCCCAAATGACCTTTTTGTGATGAAAAAGACTCATTATTCTTGGAGATGAAACGGTAGAGGCCCTGTTTTATCAGGGGTGCTGGCTTTATTATAATCATCATAATATATACATTGCCAAAATATGTACATTGTAAAACCTGGTGGCTCAAGTGTAGTAAGGCCGAAGATGAGCGATATTCCATGGTCGGCGGGTCTCCTTCTTCGACTTACGTGAGTCCTCGTGGTCTCGAATTTCGATAAGGTAGTATGACCCATTGTTCAAATTCTTGCTGACCACAAAGGGTCCTTCCCAAGGTGGGGATAGCTTGTGCATATCAGTTTGATCCTGGATAAGCCGGAGCACCAAGTCACCTTCTTGAAAAGTTTTGGTCTTAACCCGACGGCTATGATAACATCATAAATCTTGTTGGTAAATCACCGAGCGAGCCGCCGCAAGGTCACGCTCCTCATCTAACAGGTGAAGTGCATCCTGACGTGCTTTTTCATTATCAGCTTCAACATAAGCCTCCACGCGAGGCGAGTCATGACGGATGTCTCTAGGGAGAACCGCCTTTGCTCCGTAAACCATGAAGAAAGGCGTGTAACCCATGGATCTGTTGGGGGTAGTATTGATACTCCATAGCACTGAAGGTAACTCCTCCACCCAACAACCCGTCGTCCTCTGCAAAGGAACCATAAGCCGGGGTTTGATGCCTCTCAAAATTTCTTGATTGGCTCTTTCAGCTTGACCATTGGATTGGGGGTGAGCTACTGACGATACGACAAGTCGAATATGCTCACATTGACAAAACTCTTTCATAGCACCCTTGGACAGATTAGTGCCATTATCAGTTATAATGCTGTGGGGAAAACCAAAGCAAAATATTACCTTTTTGATGAATTGAACCGCTGTTGTCACGTCACACTTACTGACCGGTTCTGCTTCGACCCACTTTGTGAATTTGTCAACCGCCACCAAAAGGTGGGTGTTTTTATCCTTGGACCTTTTAGAAGGCCCAACCATATCAAGCCCCCAAACTGCAAATGGCCAAGTAATTGGAATCATCCTTAATTCTAGAGCCGGCACGTGAGCTCGCCATGAAAATTTCTGACAACCATCACATTTACTAACCAAATCATCTGCATAAGCATGAGCTGTCAGCCAGTAAAATCCATGACGAAAAGCTTTAGCCACAAGAGACTTCGAGCCGGCATGATGACCACAATCTCCTTCATGAATCTCGTGAATAATTTCACGGCCCTCTTTAGGAGAGACACAACGTTGAAACGCCCCAGTAACATTGCAATGGTGCAGCTCTTCGTTAACAATTCTCATTGACTTAGACCGCCGGGTTATCTGTCTGGCCAAAGTTTCGTCCTCAGGTAACTCGCCCGGGTCATATAAGCCAAATATGGGACTGTCCAATAAGGAATAGCATGAAGAGCCACCACCAATTGCGCTTCCGGGTCAGGAATAGCCATATCTTCCTCTATAGGCAATTTGATAGAAGGGTTATGCAGAATATCCAAGAAAGTGTTAGGTGGCACCGGCTTACGCTGGGACCCTAACTGGCTTAAGGCATCAGCCACCTCATTTTTCCTGTGATCAATGTGTTCCACTTGATAACCCTTGGAGTGCCCAGCAATAACATCAACCTCGCGGCGATAATCCACCATGAGTGGATCCTTAGAATCCCATTTGCCTGAAACTTGTTGAGCCACCAAGTCTGAGTTGCCGAAACATCTTATCCGGCTTAAACTCATCTCCTTAGCCATCCGAAGACCATGGAGCAGGGCTTCATACTCAGCTGCATTGTTAGTACAGGGAAACATCAACCTTAAAACATAACAAAACTTGTCACCTCGAGGGGAAGCTAAGACCACTCCAGCCCCCAAGCCCTCCAATTGCCTGGACCCATCAAAGTGAATAGTCCAATATGTGTTATCTGGATTCTCTTGAGGCATCTGCAGCTCTGTCCAGTCACTGATGAAATCCACAAGTGGTTGAGACTTGATGGCTGTATGAGGCATATACTTCAAACCATGAGGTCCAAGATCAATGGCCCACTTGGCTACTCGACCTGTGGCTTCTCTGTTTTGAATAATATCCCCTAAGGGAGCAGAACTAACCACAATGATGGGATGACCCAAAAAATATTGCTTAAGCTTCCGACTGGCCATGAACACCCCATATATGAGGGTCTGCCAGTGCGGATACCTCAGCTTGGACTCAATAAGCACTTCACTGATATAGTAAACCGGTCATTGAACCAGATATTCCTTGTCTGCTTCCTTCCGTTCCACCACAATAGCTACACTAATAGCCCGGGCGTTAGCAGCCACATATAATAACAATGGCTCCTTATCAATAGGAGCAGCAAGGACTGGCGGCTCAGCTAGCTGTTTCTTCAAAGCTTCAAACGCGTCATTAGCAGCATCACTCCAGACAAAGTGATCTGTTTTCTTCATCATCTGGTACAGTGGTATAGCATTCTCACCCAACCGGCTTATGAACCGGCTTAAGGCAGCGATACGACCCGCCAGATGTTGAACATCATTGATACACGCCGGCTTTGCCATGGAGGTAATGGCCTTGATCTTCTCTGGGTTAGCTTCAATGCCTCTGTTAGAAACCAAAAAATCCAAGAGTTTGCCTGTTGGCACACCAAAAACGCACTTGGCCGGGTTAAGCATCATCTTTTAGACCTAGAGATTGTTGAAGGTCTCCTTCACATCATCTATCAAAGTTTCCTTCTCTCTGGATTTCACCACAATATCATCCACATAAGCATGAACATTGCGCCCAATCTGACTGTGAAGGCAATTCTGCACACATCGTTGGTAAGTCGCCTGGGCACTCTTGAGCCCAAAAGGCATAGACACATAGCAGAAGGCTCCAAAGGGAGTGATAAAAGTTGTCTTCTCCAGGTCTTTAACTGCCATCTTGATCTGATGTTAACCAAAATAAGCATCCAAAAAACTCAAACGCTCACAACCTGTCGTAGCATCAATGATTTGATCAATACAAGGGAGAGCAAAGGGATCAGCCAGACAAGCTTTCACTACAAAAAAAGACACATCCGTGACATTTTGGGCCGAACGAAAAATATTCTGTCATACATATGACACTTCTATGACAATAATTGTGACAAAACCCAGCATCATCATAGATGTGGTGGGCTCCTACTTCTATGACAAAAAATCCTGACAGAAAATGGGCTTTTCTTCCTGGGCGGGCCGGACACGCAACTGCATGACATTCTTTGGGCCGTCCATGACGGAAAAAACCGTGGTAGAAGTGAGGGGGAGGAAATTTTTTGGGAGTTGCCAGTTACGGTGGGAGGTCGGGGGCCGAGCGATGCGCGTTTCTCTCGTACACGTACGCGCGTGTGTGTGAAGTGTTGGCTCTAACTGAACCCGAGCAAGGCGTTGGGCTCTAACTGAACCCAAGGGATTGTACTACAGGCTACGCGTTACTGAACCCGAGCGATCGATCGATGTCTGTTAACTGAACCCGATGGAGCGATTCCTTCGCTACTGCTGCTAAGTGAAGCAGATCGATTGGATGAACAGTGAGTGTTGCGGGGGGGTTTGGATGAACAGTGAGCGGTGGCGTTGCCTCTGGATGAACAGGACCCCATGGGGTGGAGGGCTGGATGAACAATAGACGATGGAGGGGTGGTTGAACAGGACCCTGTGGTGTGGAGGGCTGGATGAACAGTAGATGGTGGAGGGCTGGATGAACAGTAGATGATGGAGTAGCGCACGGTGGAGGCTGGATGAACAGGAGCCCGTGGAGGCTGGAGGAGGTCGATGGTAGCCCGTGGAGGCTGGAGGAGGTTGACAGTGGAGATGAACAGTATCCCGTGGAGTCCCGTTTTGCGGTACGCCACATCCCTCCCGATGAACAGGACCCCCGTTTCGACCGTAGCGCTCCAACACTAGTCTGTTTCGTCCGTTTTGCGGTACGCCACATCCCTTCCGATGAACAGGACCCCCATTTCGACTGTAGCGCTCCAACACAAGTCCGTTTCGTCCGTTTTGTGGTACGCCACACCCCTAGAATGACTTATATACCAGAAGATGGGCACCGGAGGTGGTCCTAGGAGGGCACAACCCACCAGGGCGCGCCTGGGCTCCCTGGCGCACCCAGGTGGTTTGTGCCCACCTGGTGGGCCCCCTTTGGTAGTTATTTGCTCCAATATTTCTTCAATATTCCATAAAAAATTCTCCGTGAAGTTTCAGCTTGTTTGGAGTTGTGCAGAATAGGTAGCCTAACGTAGCTTTTTTAGGTCCAGATTTCCAGCTGCCAGAATTCTCCCTCTTGGTGTGTACCTTGCAAATTATGAGAGAAAAGGCATTAGAATTACTCCAAAAAGCATTATTATGGATAAAAACATTATAAATAATAGTAAGAAAACATGATGCAAAATGGACGTATCAAGGACCGACATTATCGTCAAGAAATTTATGGACGAGAATGATATGCTCCACATCGAGCGTCAAAGACTGGTGGGTGAATCTGTGGATGCTCTCAAGGAGCGTCCTGAGGACACGAAAGAGCTCATCGCTGCTCGCCACGGGGACTAGTTCCCGCTGCCTGCAGCAATGCATCAAGAAAGTAGAGATCAGCGAGCCATATCGTTGTCTTCCCTCTTTTCCCCTTGTGTATTTCTGGCGTTGCAGCATGTCGCTTTTTTTAACTATCTTCCTAAACATGTAAGACAATTATTATCCACTGTCATCGTCCTTATATTCATCAGTTTTGCTATAAGTTGTAGTTGATGCTATATAGGTCCATCAGATCTTACATCAAGATCCATGCAAAACTTTCTTTTCAATTTTTCTTTTCTCTCTCTTAAATCTCAGTCGAGTGAGACATAGCCACGCCATGAAAAAGGAGCTCGGGCGCCATTAATGGAGACGTTGGGAGGGAGGTGGGCGGTGGATAGAGGTCAAAGGGCTCTCCTCCCGATGAGCACGCACAGGGGTCTGATCGCACGCCTCCCGTACTCAAATAGCTACCCCGCACGACACCTCCTAGCCAATAAAAAAAGGGGACATCACTACAAAGAAAATACACTTCCGTGATGATACGTGTTTGTCACAGTAGGTTGCATTTTTTGACATGGATGTACATCCATGACAAATTTATGAAAGAATCAAGATAGTCATACCTGTGCCGTCGTAGAAGTGTTCCATGACATTACCAAAATTATCATCACGGAAGTGTCCACTTCCATGACGATAAATCACGCGTCACAGAAGTGCTTTCGTCAAGGGTGACCGACACGTGGCATCCACCATAATGGAACGCCGTTAAGCTATCGGGTCGGGTTTTGGATCCAATAACCCATTAACAGACCCGACCAATGGGGATTTTCCACGTGTAAAATCATCATTGGCTGGCGGAAACACGTGTCGGCTCATCGTCGGGACAGATGTCATCCACTCATTGGACAGAAGGCGCCTATGATACTTTGACACGTGGCACGGCCCAACAGAGGCCCATTCATGTGAAAAGGCCGGCCCGTTTTACTTGGTCAAAAGGTGGCGGACTGGCCCATTGAAAGCATGTTAACGGCCTGTTCGCATATATATAGCCCATTTACAGCCCGCTAACCCAAGGCCCTTTACGCCCTATCCGAATTAGGCCCAATAGCGTCAACTGGGCCATCCAATATGATTCCAGCCCGTTTTCACTTCTGGCCCATGTATGGTCCATGACGTCTTTCAGCCTATATGAGGCCCTCTGTAACTCTTGGCCTATTAACGACCCGTGGTGAAACTGGCCCGTAATGAACAGTGTATCACTTTACACCCATTAACGGCCAGTTGTGAAACTGGCCCGTAATGAACAGTGTATCACCTTATACCCATTAACGACCCGTTATTCCGTTGGGCCATTTCCAACCCATTTATCTTTCAGCCTTCTCAGAGCCCATTTATTCTTGGGCTCATTTCCAGCATTCATTTACTTACGGCCCGTTACTGCCGTTTTCTGCTTGTGGGCCAAATTCAGCCCGTGGTTACAGTCGGTCCGTTTGTGGTCCGTTAATACGTTGGGCCGTTTTCATAGCGTCATCAAATTCGGCCTATTAACGATGGCCCGTTATGGTCGGCCCATGAACGTACGATTCCAACTCTAGCCCGTTTACGGCCATAATGCGGTCTGTTTGGCCCATGTTTGGCCAATCGATCATACGGCCCGCATAAGGCCCATTGATGCTACGGCCCGCAGAAGGCCCATTGTTTCTACGACCCATAGAAGGCCCATTGTTTCTACGACCCGTATAAGGCCCACTGTTTCATGGCCCGTAGGAGGCCCAGTGTCACTACAGTAAATATTAGGCCATGGTTATTGTGGCCTAGTATTAAAAATTAGGTTATTGCAGCCACTAGCAAACCACGAAAAAAGAACTGCAATGACTACAAGCAAACAAATAAACAAGAAAAGGAAATATATAAGCAAGCAACTAACGCTAGGCTATCACGACTATTACACATATTACATCCACTAGGCATCAAAGTTCGCCACCAGTGAAAATATAGGGAACAAAGCAGCATATCATATACACTGGTTGTCAAAGTTGGCGACCCGCGCAAATAAACACCGCAGCAAAACAAATCCAGAACTGAAACCACTTCAGAAGATCTCAAGAAACAATATCTTGGGTACCCAAAATGCTGGCAAGATGCTTAGCAAGCTTATTAACTTTCTCTTGTTTGGCGCTTAAATCCTCCAGCGCTTGCTGTTGCACCAGGAAATATGCATCTGAATTCTGCAGGGACTTCCCCAGTCCTTCGGCTTCCTGTCGCAGCACATCTGATCGATGTCTTTCAACTTGAAGTTGAGACTCAAGAAGGTGAACTGATTCAGGCAGCGAGTTCGAAGAGCTTGAGCCAGCAGTAGTGGCCAGTAAATTGAACACTACATCAAGACAATACTTTTGGGTTCCTTCACTGTCGTCAAGATAGTTTTTATCAGCTTTCTTGGAGACCAACAGGGATGTCTCACTATCTTGAACCTTATCTGCATTACTTCCTTTACCATTGCATAACAGGGTACTCTTCTCCAATATTTTATCCGCGTTCTAAAAGAGAAACAAACAAACACATCTCAGGTTTACAATGTAGTATATGAAACTCATTTTGGTAAACCAGTTCAGTAGTAAGGTGGACAGGATAACAACATGAAACAAACATATATCTATGTAGTATGGTCACTGTATGGTCTATATCATTCTAGTTTATGTTGCCAAATCAAGATAGATACAGTTCGAATCATATCTATTTAAGACAAAGCAGCATAGACAGAATATAAGTGTGGGAAACTACACAACAATAACAACACTTGTAATGTGCATGGCATGAGAACATAACTGTTTATTCAATTGAAACTGAAATCAACATAGAGCAAGTTACAACAGCAAACAACCAAACACGTTGAAGAAACAGGTTTAGAATATACCTGTTGCACCATTGGAGTTTCAATTGCATCCTTCAAATTTGAAATTAGTTGGTATCAGTAAATACAGTGATGCAAGAGCAAAGTAGTATGAACCATAGCTACAGAACCTGACCTGAGAACAATTCTTCTTCTGCTTTAAGCGTTGACTTCGGGTTCGGAGTGGTGGTCCTCGTGGTTTGGGCACTGCAGTTGCCTTACTAACTGCTTGTGTTTGGGTGCTCTATGGTGGAGACGGTGCTGCGTCAACGGGAACTGGGTGTCTATCTGCTGGGGTTGGGGTTAGAAGGGGTGTAGCTGGTTCTCTGTCCAACTGGGTAGGGGTACAATATGCATGAGTGTGGGTTATGTGTGGTGGGGCTGGTTCTTGGACAAGTACAACCGTGGTTCTATCTGCATCGACAGGTAGCACGATCTTTTCTGAAGACCATGTTTTTACTCCCACACATACTACCATCACTCCCCGAGGGAGTCCTGGATAAGGGGGTATATGGACTGCCGGACTATATACTTTGGCCGGACTGTTGGACTATGAAGGTACAAGATAGAAGACTTCGTCCCGTGTCCGGATGGGACTCTCCTTGGTGTGGAAGGCAAGCTTGGCGATTCGGATGTAGATCTCCTTCTCTGTAAACCGACAGTGTGTAACCCTAGCCCCCTCCGGTGTCTATATAAACCAGAGGGTTTAGTCCGTAGGACGGATCATCATCAACAACAATCATACCATAGGCTAGCTTCTGGGGTTTAGCCTCTCCGATCTCGTGGTAGATCAACTCTTGTAATACTCATATCATCAATATCAATCAAGCAGGAAGTAGGGTATTACCTCCATCGAGAGGGCCTGAACCTGGGTAAAACATCGTGTCCCCAGTCTCCTGTTACCATTAGCCTTAGACGCACAGTTCGGGACCCCCTACCCGAGATCCGCCGGTTTTGACACCGACATTGGTGCTTTCATTGAGAGTTCCTCTATGTCGTCGCTGCAAGGCTAGATGGCTTCTCCAACCTTCAACCACGCTGTCCTGGGTGAAACTTTTCTTCCCGGACAGATCTTCATGTTCGGTGGCTTTGCACTGCGGGCCAATTTGCTTGGCCATCTGGAGCAGATCGGTAGCTACGCCCCTGGCCATCAGGTCAGGTTTGGAAACCTAAACTACACTACTGACATCCGCGGAGACTTGATCTTCGACGGATTCTGGCCCGTGTTAGGAGCGTTGAACAATCACGACGAGCATGACCTAGATCTGCAGTCGGACAGTATTCGGAACATCACACCTACCACCGCTCTGGACTTTGTTCTAGAGCAGGTCGTGCCTTCCGAGGGCGGGCGGATGGACCCCGCCCCGAAGGCCGCATCCTCATCAGCGTTGGAGCCGAACCCAGACTCCTCTCCTCAGGAAAACTGTACCTCCGGACCCCCGGACTCATCTCCGGTAATGTGTTCCGGACCGCACGCACCCATGGATAGTAAGAAGAAAACAGGGCATGAAATAATTCACATTTATGTTGTCTAAGCAAACAGAATAGCAGGACATAATTTCACATATATGATGGCTAATTAAACAGGATAGCATGACACAATTTCACATGTATGATGGCTAACTAAACAGGATAGAATGACATACTTCAAAATATGATAACTATGTAATCAGGATGCCATGATATAACTATACGATGTGTCTATTAAAGTGGTTGGCATGCCATAAATCACAAACATGCCGTCGACAGAAACATGATGGCATGATATAATTCACGGATAGAATGACATAATTTAAAATATGATGACTATGTAAACAGGATGAGATGATATAACTATATTATGTCTTTAGAAAATGGGTTGGCATGCCATAATTCAGATACATGTTGTCTATGTAAACATCATGGCATGACATAATTCAAATATATGATTTATATACTAAGGAAGTGAGCAGAGGGCAATCACATATATGATGTGTCAACTAAGGAGATGGCATTCAATATTGTGTATATGATGTTAAAACTAAGCATTGCAATACAACATACGCATTATATGAGTAATATAACCCTGCCAAGTTTGAGCATACACCTTAGGGGGATAATAGGACTGGTCATCTGCCTCTGAATCCTCCTCTGAAGAGCTATCTGTAACCAGCAAGATATCTGCTTCAGCAGGTAGCATTGTCTGCTCTGAAGACCTTGTTTTCACTCCAGATTTCTCCATCACCAATTCAAATGGCTGATGCACAGGAAGAGCAGTTGAATATACAAACATTGTCGACAAAAGCAATGAGAAATACAAAAAAAGGACGTCATGATATAATTCACATATATGACGCTTGCCTAAACAACATGGCATTGCATAATTCACATACATAATGCCTTGCAACAAGATAACATTGCATAATTCACATATATAATGTCTTGCAACAAGATGGCATTGCATAATTCACATATAAGGTAATTAGACACTAAACAGGTGGCATTCACACAAAGCATGTCTAAACTAAGCAAATGACATAGCAATGCAAGATACCATACGCACGATATGAGCAACATAACCCTGCCAAGTTAGGGCATGCACCCTGGGGGGGGGAATATGACTGGTCATCTGTCTCTGAATCCTCCTCTGAGGAGCTGTCGGTAACCAACAAGACATGCGCTTCGTCAGATAGCATTGTCTGCTCTGAAGACCTTGTTTCCACTCCAGATTTTTCCATGACCGTGCCGAATGGCTGATGCACAGGTAGAGTAATTGAATGTACTAAAATTGTTGACAAATTTAACACGTAATAAAAAAATGATGGCATGATATAATTCACATATAAGATGACTGGATAACCAGGGTGGCATTGCAAAATTCACATATATGATGCCTGGCTAGACAAGATGGCATTGCATGATTCACATATACGATAAAGAAACTAAATAGATGGCATTGACACAAAGCATGTCTAAACTAAGCAGATGACATCTTTAATGTATACAGTACGCAATGCAAGGCACCATATGCATGATATTACCAACATCAGCATGCCACGTTAGAGCGAAGACCTCATGGGGTAAATAGGAGTGGTCTTCTCCTTCTGAATCCCCCTTAGAACAGTTATCTTCCTCTTGATTACAATCCGAAATGGGTGGAGGGGGGCTGCCTTTGCGCCCACCATGGAACGACATCTGCATGAAATTTTATTGCCACGCAAGGCTCATCTCTTTTGCTCTACATGATCAGTTCCATTGTGTACAATAACTAGCATGCATAGGAATAAAACATAGTGAGATTATGTAAGGAGTGCATGCACAAATCTAGAGTGATGGTAGCAAACTGTGGATAGACTCAAAATCAATGATAGCAGGCAGATAATAGCTTTAGTTAAAAAATACAGATAATGGCTCCTTTAATGTTTGTTTGCACCCAACATGAAACTCATAGTAGACACCGGAGATTAACCAGATAGTAGACAAATAGTACTGATTGCTGCCCAAATATATACCCCACAACCATTTAAAAACTCAAGTTTCAGCATTAGTTTGGACCTGACTTGGAGTCTAATAGGTGAACACGATGATAATGTAGCATGTCATCATATTAAGCGACGCATAACGTAAGCAGACACGGAAGAGTGCGACCTCTCTTGCAGACCCGTGTAGTCCTCAAGGTCATCTGCTCAGTTGATGATGGTAATGCAGTTGTCGTGGCTGCCGGCGGCGGGGAAGAAGATCTGAGGCGGCGAAAGACAGTCTAGAGAGCGGATACCTGCTGTGGTGAACCCTTCTATCATTGGAGCAGCTGAGCTGGGGTGGAACACAACGCCGCAGGAGCAGGACAAACCACACAAGGTTTTCTTTGACACATATCTGTAACAGAAGTAATTGAGTAAGGGCTTGTTTGAATTTGAGGATTCTAACAATGCAAGGATAGGAAATAGACAGGAATAGGATAGGAATGCACGTGCGAAACAGAGAATTTAAAAGCACAAGATTTCTGCCAATCTAGGTGTTTGATTCACAACAATTGGAAGATCACAGGATGCAAAAAAGCATTGCGAGATTAAGTCAAACCACAAGAAAATGTACGGTTATAATGCTATTATGCTACTATCTCTTAGTCTTGTGCTTGATGAATCGGAATATGAAAAGGAGGAGAAGTGGAAATTAGAATTCCTACGATTTTTCTTTCAAGGAGACACTAAAGGAACAAATACCATAGTTTTTCTTTGCTCCATTCCTTTGCACCAAATTCATGAAAAGTAGTACCATAGGAAACTTTCCAATTCCTATGCTTTTCATTCACTTTTCCTTTCAAGCACTAGCGATTCTAGTAGGTAGGCTTGAGGAAGGAAAATCCTACACTAAAAAATGTTTTTGTGCTACTTCTATTACTTTGGACCCAGGCCACCGCCATACTAGCTCAACTCCCAGGCCCATCGACAAATGCACAGCTCAAACGCGCAGAGATAAATAATGATGGCGTTCAAGAGAGTCCATCACGGATAGCTAAGTTGCCTGGTACCTCACTGCTTGTCATATAGTAGGATAAAATAATCGTATTTCCCATTACTACGAGTGCTTAGTGGACAATATAAAGAGATGCAACAAGTGCACAACCTCTTTGGCGAAGCCATGTCGATCTCAGCGTGATTGGGTTGGCCGGTGAGGATGCTCCGGCTGACTTGGCCGTCGAAGGAAGGGAAGATGATCTTAGGCGTCTGGAGATGGAGCCCGAGGTACTGCTCCACTGTGATGGAGGGTTTTATCGTTGGAGCAGCTCCGGTGAGTTGTACGACACCGAGGCTGAAGCAGGACAAGAGAGACAACGAACAATGTTAACCTGAGTGGAATTCTAATAGCATCTCCAATACATGACGTAATATACATAACCACAAAGTGCTAGATGTAAAATACATCAGCCGCTCATCTCTGAACTTAACTGTCAAAACTGAACTTAACTGTCGAAACTGAACTTAACTGTCGAAACTGAACTTAACTGTTGAAACTGAACTTAACTGTCGAAACTGAATTTTGCTATCGAAACTGAATTTTGCTGTCGAAACTGAACGCACTAGCAAGGTGAGGCTACACGTCGGTCGACTGACTTTTTCATCTCTGGTCAGTCGATTTTGCAGCCGTTGGATACGAAATCAAGGGCCTGTGGTTCATCTTCAACCTCCACTCCCTGAGCCGCAAGCCACCACCGGCCAAACAGCAGCCCCTCGTCGCCCGCGGCCGGTGGTACGCCGCCCCGCCCACCCCGAAAACACTCCCCACCGCCGGTCCACCGCCGCCCCGGCCATCCCTCTAGCAGCCCCCCCTGTGCCGAGCTTTTTCTCCGGCGATCCCCACGCCACCACCCCGCCAATGCCCCGCCACCGCCGGTGACCACCGCCCCCATCCTGAACCCTAAGATAGATAGTGGGGTACCTCTCCGGCGAGCAGCAGCACGAGCAAGAGCAATAGCAAGAGCAGACCAGGCAGGGGACCAAGAGAAAGAGCAGAGCAGCAACGCGAGCGAGAGCTAAAGCTGAAGCAGCTCCTACTGATGTGGACGTTGCTGCTGAGGGAGCGACACCGTAGAGGAAGTGGCCGGTGACGCCGCCATGGATGGAGCCGCGCCGTGTTAGCTCGGGACCATGCGCCGGCAACACCATGAGATCGAATCAAGAAGAAAATGCGGCGATTAGTGTACAACCTCTTTGGTGGCGCCGATTAGGCCGCAGCTTCATCTGAGGAAACAATGATGATGATGCTCTTCCGGTGGTGCAGGTGAAGATGGTGGTGTGGGAATGGAGGTGGCGCGAAAGATGAGGGGAACATCGAGGCAACTCCTTGGAGGTGGAGGACGGGGTGGCTAAACCGTCGGGACCATGAGATCGACGACGGATCCTCATCTGGTACGGTGGATGAGGGACGTCGAGGTGTTGCTGTGGACGACATCATCGGGGAAGAGGCTCCGGCTGGGTGGCGGACGGAGCAGGGTGTGGGGTTTCGACGCGGGTTTTCACGGCCTCGGTGTATGAATGGGTGGGCGGATGGGATGGCAGTGGGGAACCATGGCTTAGAGACGCGCTTGTCTGAAATATGGGGTAAGTTACGAAAGCACCCCCACCGATTTGAGGCGGTTCTTTTGGTTCAGGGGTACCACGGGCATTTCACGTGTCGGGATTTCACAGGAGGTGGGAGTTTTCACGCGCGTTGTAATTTTGGAATAGCAAGGTGCGGCTTGAGATGGAGGGAGTTGTCGGAGCACAACGAGACAAAGATATATCTTAAATATTTCGGGCTAACAAGGCACGGGTTGAAGAGGCGGGAGTTTTGCAGCATGATAGACAGAGATGGTAGCTTGAATTTTCGGCATAACAAGGCACTGCTTGAAATTTTGAAAGAACAAGCTTAACGTGTACCCCCAAAAAAAGTCAGTTTGCACCTCAACACGCACAACACACACACAAACACCATTTAGACTAGAGTAAGGTACACGTGCATTGCACGCATGAGATTTGGCAACCAAATTATGAATAAATACCACATTATAGCATGCAAGCTTTGAGTCATATACGCATGATGTAGATGTTCGTTTAATTCTTATAGTTCATTTCATTCAAAACCATCTAGTTTTTATAAGAAAGCTAATCTATTTTAAGATTCATGGAATTGTGTGTTGTAAGACATAAAGTAAAAACAAATACTGGCAAATCATGTAGAAAAACATTTGGGCAATTCTGATACAGAAGATTCTAGAACAAATAAGAAGTTCTTGTGTTTTGATGTTTGTGCATTATGCTTAAGTTCAACCATGGAGTCTTTTAGATTATACATGTGGCAAAATCTGGTGGAATCTAGATGATATCCAACGGCCAGTAGTGCTCAAATTTGCCATATTTGGACCATCGGATTCGCCTCATCCAACGACCATCTTTCAAAGTTAAAGTTACCCGCACACAATATAAAAAATATAAAATATTATATATATATATATAGGGGTATAGATATAGATATGTGATGCGAAAGCCGCCCATCATCTCCAATTAGAATAGTGTGTCCATGCACGGATGCGACGTGGCCAAATGATGTCTGCCATCGGTATCTCAAATTCAAATCAGTCTGACCTTGTTCAATGTGTATACATTACAACATGCTCGTTTCCAAACCACATCGCGCAGATCTCCGTTATATTCATGCATGCATGGGTTTCAAACATCAGGATCTCTTATTCAAATATTTGAATTCAACTTTACATTGATAATGACCTCACCTATTCTTTTACACCCACACAGTAGTCTTCTCTTTATAATTGTACCACTAACTTTCTCTCGTGCATGCATGCACACACACTACCAGTCGACATTATCCATCGCATGCATGCAATATTTTTCTTCAGGTCGGTCTCCAATGAAGGCACACACCCACACACATCCCCCTCTCAATCATATCGGGCATTCTTTATCTCTCACGCGTGCATGCGCAACGATCGATGTTCCTCTATGTATGTGTGTATATAGCTAGGTCTTTCATAGTTTTCCACACAAACTGATCAATCGATATATCTAGTGAGGTCTCACCCTCTTTCCCACGTCCACATCGATCAATCTATACCTCTCTATATAGGATTAACATATATAGCTAATACACCCACATTAATTATATATCCAACGTCCCCCTCTCATCATCCATGCCTTCCACTTCATCTC
>NC_041391.1:556403376-556431241 GCF_002162155.2 Triticum dicoccoides | reverse complement strand
CCTAACATCACTATATATCGAGGCTAATATGAATGTGATCATTAGACAATTGCTGCTAAAAATTGTTTAAGTTCATGAATTGACCCTCCTCGTAAAGGATTAGCAATGCTTGGCCCCCTAGCTCATTTATTTTTCATGGCTCCGCCACTGCGTGAAATTCCTTCATAGTCTCCCTCCACTCGGCCCCTCGCACCATCTTCTAGCCCCCCACCGGATTTTGCCACATGTACAATCTAGCAGACTCCATGGTTGAACTTAAGCATAATGCACAAACCTCAAAACACAAGTGGTTCTCTTTTGTTCTAGAATCTTCCGTATCATATCTGCCCAAACTTTTTTTCTAGTTGAATTGCCATTATTTGTTTTTACTTTATGCTTTACAACGCACAATTCCATGAATCATAAAATAGATTAAGGGCTTCTTTGATTCAAAGGATTCTCAAAGGAATTTTGGAGGATTCTAATCTTTAGGAATTTTTCCTATCTTGGTTGTTTGATTCGTAGGATTGTAAACCATAGGAATTTTTCCATATGATTCATTTGCACTAGATTTCATAGGAAACATCCCATCCACTCAAACCTCTTTGAAAGAATTCTGCGTTTTTTCTATGCACAATCAAACACTCGTACAATCCTGTAGGATTCAAGACGACATTCCACTATAATCCCATGTTTTTCCTATTCCCGTGTTCTTAGCTTTTTTATAATAACTAATTGATATTGAAGGAGATGAACTATAAGAATTAAACGAAGGGCTACATCAGGCATATATGACTTAGAGCTTACATGCTATAGTGTGGTATTTATTCATAATTTGGTTGCAAAATCTGATGCGTGCAATGCACGTGTACCTTACTAGTACTTTGAGTATGTGCAAAACATGTAAATTAGAATACCAATGGTAGCTACACAGTGTCTCTCTTAAAGTTCATGAAGCCACGTGGCACATGTGGAGGCGTTGTCGCGACCTCCTTGCGTGGATTGATCACAGTGACGTGCTGCTGGTTCCAGAAGAATGTACTCGTCCTCCCTGAGCCATACTGGCGGTACATGCACGAAGTGAAGATGTGCACCCACGCCACACACGCACTCATTCCCTCGCACACACACGCGGGTACACGAGCGGATGAAATTTTGTACCAAGATCCACCCCATGTGATAATTTGACGTGTGTAAAGTCATTCACTTCATTGATGGTCAATTAATACAGCGCATGCAAATTGAGTGGACGCGAGGGCGGAAGAAAGACATTATTACTCCACTGCGCGCATGCGAGTAGTTAAATCGTGGGTTGCTAGTAGTACTTCCGTTGGTCTCCTTCGTAGTTTGTGCCAATTTTTGATAGTAACATAATATTTACGCATTTGAGCAGTGTAGTACTTGAAATTTATGTTCCGCTAAACTCATCGGGAGCCATTTCGGGCCTCAAAACCAAAACCATCAATTAGTCTTTACCTTGTTCCCATCACATTCGAAAGCCTGCTCACACCTACTAGTATGTACCAAACCTGAACGTGTTCGCACTATGCAGGTATTAGTACTAGTGCTAGTACTTAGGTTATAAAAAGGGGAACTACCTAACCGAAAATTACTCTACCTTTCCTCCTCATAAGTGCTTCTTCTTCGTCCGTCATTGCCATGGCCGGTGAGCAGAGCTCTAGGTCGAGAACTACTCGTAACAAGGGAGCGGCAACCAAGGTTGTGAAAAAAAAGAGGGCTCGCTGCCATGCAGAGACCTCGAAAGATCTCTCACAGGCAGGCGATGGCTCCCAGGAGCGCCCTAGCCGCGGAGGCGAACATGCCGAGCCGGCGGAGCTGGAGTCGTTATCCCTCGACGGCATGCCCGATCAGCTCAAGAAGCACCTCAATAAGTGGAAGGAGTGCATCCAAGGCTTGATGGAGTTGCTGAAGGAGAGCATCGATGACATGCCCGCTGAGCTCAATCAACAGGGGGAGTTGACCGCTGGCTTGGTGATGCTGCTGAAGAAGAGCATTGCTTCAGAAAAGAAGGCGACCGACGAAATCTTGCGACTTCAGGAGGATAAGGCGAAGCTCTGCCACGAGATTGACCTGTTGAAGGAGAAGAACGCCGGCTGGAAGAAGCTACATGAGAATAGTAGTTCCTCGATGAAGATGCTGCAGGCCCTCGTCATGGAACAGAAGGAGGAGTTGGTGAAGCTCCGCATCGAGCACCCGACTGCTGTCAAGGTACATAATGCGGCCGTGGAACAGATGATGAAGGCTCACGTCGAGAAATCCCGCGTCATGGACATAATGAAGAAGATGGCGGAGGAGACGCGCAAGGAAATGGAGGTCGTGGAGGCGATGAAGAAGCAGTTACGACTCCGCGGCAAATTAGATCATTTGGGGTGATAATCTTCTTTCTTCTTTTGCTCCCGTGTTTCATCTTTTGCTTTGGGTGTTTTGCCGCACGTGTCACGTTCTCTGCGAGGCATGAATAGAACAATGGTTTTTTTGAGGGAATGAATAGAACAATGCTAATGAGATGACTAGCAAATTAGATCATTTTTTATCGCCATATGGCACTGGGCTGCCGTGTTTCGTTCTCCTCCGTCGCAGTACTACACCAGTGGAAAACTTGAGTATACCGCACGGTTCTTTGCTCCTCCTCGACCAGGTCGTCGACGCATTTATTCGAGCAGTCAAATCACAAGGCCCCGCCTTCCAGCAGTAATGAGCCGTCAAATCACAAAGGCCCTCGCCTCTCGTGAAACCGACCAAGCTAGACTGGCCCGCCCTCTAGCCTTTTAAAAAATGTATACTTTTGTACATCAATAGTATCGATGGATTGTGCCATGGAGCAAAAATTGAAATTAAAAAAAAAGTGGTACATATAGAGAGCGCTCGTCGCCAAATTATGCATATAGTACTATTAAAAAGGCTAGTCACAATAATGGTGTCCAACACAACCCACCCCTCAAATAAAACTAAGCACCCTGGAATTCTTTGACAAAACTAAGCACCCTGAAATTCTTTGACAACTAAACTTCTAGCTATATGATGTTGGCCATATATTGTACGTATATAATGTGAAGAAATGAGTGGTAGTACTATACCAACTAAAAGATGAAATGTAAGAAATACTAGTATGTACGTACTGAAGAGTTAAAGTAACAAGAAGAAACATAACATAGTTCTGCTGGGGGCTCAGCACAACACACCCCTCAAATTAAATTAAGCACACCTGAAATTAAACTTTGCAACTATTCTGGTAGACACTACATTAGAACCACCATGAGCAAAGACACTGCCACCTTATTCGGAGTCCTCGTCCACGTCCTCGACTTCGTCCTTGTCCCTCTTCCTCTTGGCTGATACTTCTTTGCTTGAACCGCACACTTGGCTCTTGCTCTTCATCCAACCCTTGTAGATATTGAAGCAAAGGTAGCCATCCATTGCAGCATAGTGGATGTGGTCTATATCTAGTACATTCCGCTACCATGCATGACGATGAAACGTGTATGGAGGTTTCTCCAGTTTACCGTATGAAGGATGAACCATGGATCCTGCCAGGGTCAGCATTGAAGGCTGACGAGAGGACACCAGCCGATTCTTCTGGAGGTCAAAGGTGTTGCATACAACGAGGCCTATCCGACGCAGGACTTCATTGTCGTTACCAAAGTCTACAGTAACGAATTTGACTAGGTTGCTTGATGTCTACTACACAACCTTCTTCTTGTAGACGTTGTTGGGCCTGCAAGTGCGCATGTTTGTAGGACAGTAGCAAATTTCCCTCAAGTGGATGACCTAAGGCTTATCAATCCGTAGGAGGCGTAGGATGAAGATGGTCTCTCTCAAACAACCCTGCAACCAAATAACAAAGAGTCGCTTGTGTCCCCAACACACCCAATACAATGGTAAATTGTATAGGTGCACTAGTTCGGCGAAGAGATGGTGATACAAGTGCAATATGGATAGTAGATAAAGGTATTTGTAATCTGAAATTATAAAAACAGCAAGGTAACTAATGGCAAAAGTGAGCGTAAATGGTATTGCAATGGTAGGAAACAAGGCATAGGGTTCATACTTTCACTAGTGCAAGTTCTCTCAACAATAATAACATAGATAGATCATATAACAATCCCTCAACATGCAACAAAGAGTCACTCCAAAGACACTAATAGCGGAGAACAAACGAAGAGATTATGGTAGGGTACGAAACCACCTCAAAGTTATTCTTTCGGATCAATCTATTCAAGAGTTCGTACTAGAATAACACCTTAAGACGCAAATCAACCAAAACCCTAATGTCACCTAGATACTCCATTGTCACCTCAAGTATCCGTGGGCATGATTATACGATATGCATCACACAATCTCAGATTCATCTATTCAACCAACACAAAGTAATTCAAAGAGTGCCCCAAAGTTTGTACCGGAGAGTCAAGACGAAAACGTGTGCCAACCCCTATGCATAGGTTCATGGGCAGAACCCGCAAGTTGGTCACCAAAACATACATCAAGTGGCACATGATATCCCATTGTCACCACAGATAAGCATGGCAAGACATACATCAAGTGTTCTCAAATCATTAAAGACTCAATCTGATAAGATAACTTCAAAGGGGAAACTCAATCCGTTACAAGAGAGTAGAGGGGGAGAAACATCATTAAAGACTCGATGATCAAGAAGGATTAGTATTCACATAGCAATATGAGAACACCATTTAGGAAAGGTATGGAATCAACATTTGACTTCGAAGCAACTCGAATACCACAAATAAAACAAAACAAAGGATTTGGCTTGCAGAATAAGCCAGAACAAACATATGATAGAGATTTCGTCCGAAGTTTTCGTGGTGGGGCCTACACGGGCTCGAGTGTACATCACCATCATGTACAAGGCAGTGCACATGACATACGAAGCGTCCCCGAACCAGCATAGCCAAGGGTTCTTTAAGACACAACGAGACCACTGTAAAACCAACCGTGAATAGGCGGACCACTAGACGTCGAACCCCAATTTCATATCATACATCCGTCAGAAAGATATCCTAAGAGCTACTTGAATTCCCGCCTATGAAACTCCCGAAATTTTCCGGTTATGCAATCAGGTGTTGGGGATACAGGGGAAGCATAATATCTCACCCAAAACTAACAAATCCTACATCCAGCTGTATCCATCCTTCAACACATAACCAAGAAACCTTCGGAAATCGTCTACCTCAACCTTCGAAAAGCATCCGTTATACGAGTCATGGCAATACTCCCGTACTCACCTCAGTACTGGGTTATCGGGGTTATCTCACCAACAACTGCATAAAAGAGATTTTCGATGTCGGCGTACTAAACTCAGGTATTCCAGAACTGAAACGATAAAATTATGACGACAACACCTCGGAGCTCAACTCCCCGGGACACTTCCACTAAACCCCTGACAGGAGGCACCAAGACAATGTTCTCATCATAAAACCATCGGAACGATTCCAAGATACCCGCGTGATCCTAAATTTTTTTTTAGTGAAATTTGAGAAGAGAAGAGTCAAAACTCTACGTCAGGATGCCTTACCAGAGCGATGAGGAGACTGGGAAGTAAAAAGAATTCCTAACTCTCTGATATATATAATCCTAAATGACTCAAAATATTTTTCTAGACACAACTCGGCCGCTAAAAACGATCAAGCAGTGGGGCTCCTAAGGTCGGGGAAGGCTCTGATTACCAACTTGTAACGCCCTCAATGCGGCTATATCTCCCACGTGTCGAAGCACGACTTAGAGGCATAACCGCATTGAAAGCAATGTCGCAAGTGAGGTAATCTTCACACAACCCATGTAATACATAAGGGAAAGAGATACATAGTTGGCTTACAATCGCCACTTCACACAATTACATGAATAAAGCATTACATCATCCAGATACAATCAAGGTCCGACTACGGAACCAAAATAAAAGAAGAACCCCAAATGCGACAAAGGTCCCCGATCGACCCCAACTGGGCTCCACTACTGATCAACTAAAACGAAACAACACAAAGGGCAAGATCTTCATCGAGCTCCTCCTTGAGCTTGGTTGCGTCATCTGCACGGTAACATAGGCACCTGCAAACTGGTTTTGGAAGTATCTGTGAGCCACGGGGACTCAGCAATCTCGCACCCGCGAGATCAAGACTATTTAAGCTTATAGGAAGGATGGAGTAATGAGGTGGAGCTGCAGCAAGCGACTAGCATATATGGTGGCTAACATACGCAAATGAGAGCGAGAAGAGAAGGCAAAGCACGGTCGATAAAAGTATGATCAAGAAGTGATCCTATAGCAACCTACGTCAAGCATAACTCCAACACCGTGTTCACTTCCCGGACTCCGCCGGAAAGAGACCATCATGGTTACACACACGGTTGATGTATTTTAATTAAGGTCAACTTCGGGTTTTCTACAACCGGACGTTAACAAATTCCCATCTGCCCATAACCGCGGGCACGGCTTTCGAAAGTTCAAATCCCTGCAGGGGTGTCCCAACTTAGCCCATGACAAGCTCTCACGGTCAACGAAGGAATAGACCTCCACCCGGGACACTCCGATCAGACTCGGTATCCCGGTACAACAAGACATTTCGACAGGGTAAAACTAAACCAGCAACACCGCCCGAATGTGCCGACAAATCCCGATAGGAGCTGCACATATCTCTTTCTCAGGGCACACTCAGATGAGCGCTCCATACAACTAAAACCAAACCTCGAGTTTCCCCGAGGGGGCGCTGCACAGGACTCTAGTTCGGACCAACACTCAGAGGAGCACTGGCCCGGGGGGGGGGGTTAAAAAAAATGATGACCCTTGAGTCTGCAGAACCCAAGGGAAAGAAAAGGCTAGGTGGCAAATGGTAAAACCAATGTTGGGCATTGCTGGAAGAGCTTTACTTAAGGCGAACTGTCAAGGGGTTCCCATTATAGCCCAACCGCGTAAGGGACGCAAAATCCGGGAACATAACACCGATATGACGGAAACTAGGGCGGCAAGAGTGGAACAAAACACCAGGCATAAGGCCGAGCCTTCCACCCTTTACCAAGTATATAGATGCATTAATTAAGTAAGATATATTGTGATATCCCAACAAGTAAACATGTTCCAACAAGGAACAACATCTCCATGTTCCAACAAGGAACAAACTTCAATCTTCACCTGCAACTAACAATGCTATAAGAGGGGCTGAGCAAAGCGGTAACATAGCCAATCAATGGTTTGCTAGGACATGGTGGTTTAGAGGTTTGACATGGCAATTTGGGAGGCTGACAAGCAAAAGGTAGGCATCGTAGCATTGGCATAGCAAGAGCGAGCAAACTAGCATAGCAAAGATAGTGGTGATTTCGAGGGTATGATCATCTTGCCTGAGATCCCGCAAGGAAGAAGAACGAATCCAAGAAGAAGACAAACGGTCGTTGACGAACAAATCCTCACAACTCCGGAACGAAACCGAAGCTAACGAGAGAAGCAACCCGGAAAGAAACAAACAACATAGTAAACAAACATCACATAAACATGGCATGATGCGCAAACAAGTATGATGCATGTCCGGTTTAATGAGGCATGGCATGGCAAAGTGCACGAAACAATCTTACAAATTAAGTGGAGCTCAATATGCAACGGAGTTGCATATTGACGAAACACCACATCAATTATTTAGTTCTCTCTCGGTTATGAACAAGACAAGATTAAATGTTGTTAAGCATGGCAAGAGGTGCAGCATAATTAAACTAACAATTTAGGCAAGTTTAAGTGAGGCCGAAAACAACAATTAACAATTCCGGAAAATCCCCATATGCATTTAGCAATTTAAAGCAACAACAATTTAAACATTTTAATTGTTGTTATCATGATGCAGATGACATATGCAAGTTTTATGCAATTTTATGAAAATGTTGACATGAGCATGTTAAGGAGCATTTGGTCACCATGGCGGAACGAAAGGGGTGCCACGGCAACGATAACGAAAATGGTGCCACGGCAACGATAACGAAAATGGTGCCACGGCAACATTCCGATGATCCGATAACTCATTGAGATACCGGTGCAAAAGAGCAAGTGTGCGGATGTGCGAAACATGCAGAAGATGGTGGGGTGATCCCGTCTACCGGGTTCCCACGGGATAGTGGCATGGAAATGAGTGACAAATGGACACGATGAAAAAACGGGCATCTCATACAACATGCATTCGGTCCACGGACATCGTCTCGGGTTATACCTTCGAAGCGTTCAAACGAGACGGTTCGCATTCGGAGCGGTGTAGAGGAAGTAGGCGTTCACGGGACGTCGTCGGAAGTAGTTGTACACGACGTCGGTAGAGGAAGTAGTTGTTCACGTGGCGATGGTAGTGGAAGTAGTTGTTCTCGCGATGGTAGTGGTTCGAGGTCTTGGCGGGTCATCTTGTAGCTGTACATGTTCGTCGTGGTACACCGTTCGTAGAAGTTCGGGCGGCGGTAGTGGTACACGTTTGACGTTTTGTAGTCGAACTTGACGTTTCCAAGGGGCTCCGAATGTCGTGGTACTTGGCGAAAATTCTCGAAGATGACCTTGACGATCCTGGTTTCGGAGCAGAGGCGAGGCTGGCTGGCTACGACCGGCCTTGCAGCCGCTGCGGCCCACGCGAGCGAGCAGAGGAGGCTCACGCAGGAACTTGGCGGGCGCGGCGAGTCATCGGAGGCCGGGGACGGGGCTGCAGGGCCGGCTCGGCACGGGGACCTGACGAGCGTGTGGAGAGGCGAGGACGGGGCGTCGGCGAGGCTCCGGTGGCCGGCTGGCTGGGGCCAGCGCGAGGAGACGCGGGTGACGGGGAGGCGCGGCGCCGGAAGACTGCTCGGGGATCCGTCAGGCGGGGCCCGCGCCGCGGCGGCGACGGACAGACGAGGAGGCGGGCGAAGAGGAGGTTGGGCGCGCGGCGCGCGGCCGGTGCTCGAGGGGCTCCTCTCCTCGACGCTCGGCGACAGGGAGTTGGTGAGGAGGAGGCGCGGGGAAGGAAGGCAGCAGGGGCACGGCGAAGACTGGCGGCGGCAGCTGGCTCTGGATCGGGAGCTCCTCTCCCGATCTGGAGTGCGAGGGGGCGAGGGGCTTGAGGCCGCTCGGGAGAAGGCGCATGGGAGCTCGCTACCCTCTCTCTCTGGCGGCGTCAGGAGGAAGGGGGATCGAGGGGAGCGGCCACGGGAGCGAGGGGGGTCGGGGCTGTGCGTGGGGATCGGGCACGGGGTAGCGGCGCTGGAGGAGAACGAGGGAGAGATGGAGACCGATGGGAGTCGGGCTAGGGTTAGGTGCTGGGGCCGGCTGGGCCAGATGGGCCTTGGCCTTGGGCCGGCACGGGAGGATGGGAGGCCCAGGCTGCTGGGCTCCTTCTTTCTCTCTCTCTAAAGAAAATAAAAACAAAATAGAGATAGGAAAGAAAAGAAAGAGGGGTTAGGGGAAGAAGTAGGACATGGGGATAATTTTTCCGGACTCGCAAAAATGAGTTTGTTCCGAGAAAAATAGAAAGGCCAAGATTGAAAGATTAAATTCAAACTCATTTGATTTAAATTCAAATGATTTGAATAGGAAGTGAGGTTTGGGAAGGTCCAAAAATGTTTGGATTTTTGGTGGATCTCCGGAAAATGATGAAATAATTTATGGGCAGAGTTGGAGACCAAACTTGAAGCAGAAAAGGAACGAAATTATTTTGTAAGTGTGTTTTGGTGATTCCGAAATAGTGGAATATTTAATATAGCTCCCTAATATTGGAGGATATGTTATAAAGAGAAGTCACCATGTGAGTCCCTCGATTTAAATGGATCGAAAAATCCATACAATTTATTTAGTTGAGGTTTTAAAAATTAATGATATGATGGCATGATGACATGATGCAATGCACATGATGCAAGGATGAATGCAACAAATAAAACAAATCACACGACGAAACTCGGAATAGCTGGAAGGCATCTGAAACTCCGGTCTCGGGGCGTTACAACACTCCACCACTACAAGAGGATCTCGTCCCGAGATCTAGGATGGCACCGGAGAGAAACGGAAGAGGAAGAGAAACGGTAAAACTAAGTTGCTTCTTCGACCAATGAGTGAAACCAAAGAACCTTGAGAGGTTGAAAAGTTGAAAGAAAGGACATAACAGAGTTGAACACAATTGAGAGCACTGCAGTAGAAAAGAGAAACAAGGAACACCATGTGAACCTTGGAGGTTGCAAAGCTATGAAAGACGAGTACCATGGACAAGAAGGAATTGGAACCACTCTGGTTGAAACGAGATAAACAAGGAACAAGGAAGATCAAATTCGAACAACACTCCGGTTGAAAAGAGATGCAAAACTTGATAAGATGAAAAGAACTTGAATGAGAACACAACACTCCGGTTAAATGGATAAGCAAGAAAATAACATGATCTTGAGAAAACGAGATGATGGGTCAACGAGAGCAACATCACAATGCCTCCGGAAGAAAGAATAGAAGATAGATCATTGGAATAATAGAATGGAAAAGAAAATGACAACTTCTACCACAATTGAATTTGGAAGGCATCCTTGCACGAAGGTTAGAATAGAGTTGTTGGAAGACCAACAACGAAAAGAATAAGTTTGTAGTGGGCTTATGGAAACATCTCAACATTATGAGGTGACAACCGGCCACTAACGGAAACAATTGCTTGCTTGAGATTAACGAAGAGATGAAAGCTTGTTCCATCAAGATGGAAAAGAGATAACTTGGGTCATTAATAAGCACCAAAATAGCAACATTCCTTAGGGAAGGCTTTAGGTGAAATCTATACCAAGATAACTCCAAAGAAGAGATTGATGGATTTAAATATCTCATTCTTGACAACATGTGAATCATGAAACATGAACTCAAATTATCAAGAATGACATAATACCACCTCCGATAATATGGTAGAAAGAAATTGCACTCCGGATTACAATATGAAGAAAGCTTGAGCTCCCTAGAAATGAATCTTGATGAAAACTTTGAGAAGGAATTAAATCCTTGATGAATCGTCATGTAGAACCTCCATGAAGAACTCCGGTAAACAAAAGGAATGAAAAGAAAGAGAAATTGAAAACACAAGGTGAATCCTTGCAATGATTTAGATGGATCTCCGTGATAATTAGAGCTTGGAACTCCGGGAAAAAGAGAAGATGAAACAAATGAAACCGAGAATTACTTCATCATGAACAATCTCCGGAAGAAAAGAATTAATCACTTGGATGAACAAGAATAAGAGTTATGTTATGCTTATCCTTCACCAATTAAATTGATGACAATCAACGGATTTGGCATACTACTTATTCTCGTAGAAAGGATTAAGATAGATATTGCGCAAACTTGAGAAAGTCTTCAACGATCCACCGGTAGAATTGAAATAACAAATACATAGATATGATACACGAAGGAAGAAAACTCTTGAACGAACCACAGGAAGAATTGAAAAGGACGAAGAAAAGGTAACGAATCACCGGAAGAATTTGCAAATGAACGAGGATGCTTGAGAGGATTTAGATACATGAGAGCGCAGAGATCACGAGCTGATTAGAGATCACTTGATGCACCGGTAAAATTGGAGAGTGATAACTGAAAGCTGAGAATGAATAATCCCGAAATAATGGCCTTCAGAGAATCAAACTGAAAAGACTCCTGAATTTGCACCGGATGGATAAAAAGAATATCTCACAATCGCAAATAATTATGAGAGGATGGCAACAAGCTAGAATCACGAATCTCTGAGAGAGCGGATAGATATGGAGGAAAAGTCTTCATCGGTCTTCAATATCTGAGAATGACGATGAGAAACACCACCAAGAATTATTTAGACACTCCGGAAGAATCCAAACGAAGAGGTTGGGCCAACGGTGAAGAGAATTTGAAAGATCTTGGAGAAAACATTTGACTGATGATAAATCATTCTTACGTCAAACTTGGAGAAGAATTTAGGATAGCTCTGGGAAAATAGAAGAGTCAGGTAAGATCCTGGGAAAAGACCTATGGGTTAGGGCCCACTCAAAAGAACACCGTTGAAAAGATTTAAAAGAGATGTTGCACCGGTTGAATTAAATGATTTGAATGAGATACCAATCTCGAAAGAGCTTGAACGAATGCAGAGTGGAAACACGAATCTTCGAGATATCTTGAGCACTCCGGAATAACAAATAGCGAGAAGTAGAATGATAATGAGGTGCAGCGGTATGAGAAGACATTGAAATGAGGAAAAAGGTATGATCAACAAAACTTGACTTGAATCCACCGGATAAGAGAAAGGAATGGCGAATGACGAACTAGTAGAACATCTTCTTGAGAACCACCGGGTAAGAACATTGACGGAAAAGAATGGAGAGACTTCCCATCAATAAAAGGATACATGATTAAGATATCTGAGTCCTTGACCAAAAAGGGTGGGAGGGCGGGAAAAACAAAGGCAACTTGGGGCAGTTGGAATGAACACCGTTGAGAAAAACTTAGAATTGATCTTGCGGATGGGGAGAATGATCGGATTCACTTGAAGAGAGACACACTGGTTGAAAAGGATTGGCAAGACAATCTCGATGATCAAGAAGGATTAGTATTCACATAGCAATATGAGAACACCATTTAGGAAAGGTATGGAATCAACATTTGACTTCGAAGCAACTCGAATACCACAAATAAAACAAAACAAAGGATTTGGCTTGCAGAATAAGCCAGAACAAACATATGATAGAGATTTCGTCCGAAGTTTTCGTGGTGGGGCCTACACGGGCTCGAGTGTACAACACCATCATGTACAAGGCAGTGCACATGACATACGAAGCATCCCCGAACCAGCATAGCCAAGGGTTCTTTAAGACACAACGAGACCACTGTAAAACCAACCGTGAATAGGCGGACCACTAGACGTCAAACCCCAATTTCATATCATACATCCGTCAGAAAGATATCCTAAGAGCTACTTGAATTCCCGCCTATGAAACTCCCGAAATTTTCCGGTTATGCAATCAGGTGTTGGGGATACAGGGGAAGCATAATATCTCACCCAAAACTAACAAATCCTACATCCAGCTGTATCCATCCTTCAACACATAACCAAGAAACCTTCGGAAATCGTCTACCTCAACCTTCGAAAAGCATCCGTTATACGAGTCATGGCAATACTCCCGTACTCACCTTAGTACTGGGTTATCGGGGTTATCTCACCAACAACTGCATAAAAGAGATTTTCGATGTCGGCGTACTAAACTCAGGTATTCCAGAACTGAAACGATAAAATTATGACGACAACACCTCGGAGCTCAACTCCCCGGGACACTTCCACTAAACCCCTGACAGGAGGCACCAAGACAATGTTCTCATCATAAAACCATCGGAACGATTCCAAGATACCTGCGTGATCCTAAATTTTTTTTTAGTGAAATTTGAGAAGAGAAGAGTCAAAACTCTACGTCAGGATGCCTTACCAGAGCGATGAGGAGACTGGGAAGTAAAAAGAATTCCTAACTCTCCGATATATATAATCCTAAATGACTCAAAATATTTTTCTAGACACAACTCGGCCGCTAAAAACGATCAAGCAGTGGGGCTCCTAAGGTCGGGGAAGGCTCTGATTACCAACTTGTAACGCCCTCAATGCGGCTATATCTCCCACGTGTCGAAGCACGACTTAGAGGCATAACCGCATTGAAAGCAATGTCGCAAGTGAGGTAATCTTCACACAACCCATGTAATACATAAGGGAAAGAGATACATAGTTGGCTTACAATCGCCACTTCACACAATTACATGAATAAAGCATTACATCATCCAGATACAATCAAGGTCCGACTACGGAACCAAAATAAAAGAAGAACCCCAAATGCGACAAAGGTCCCCGATCGACCCCAACTGGGCTCCACTACTGATCAACTAGAACGAAACAACACAAAGGGCAAGATCTTCATCGAGCTCCTCCTTGAGCTTGGTTGCGTCATCTGCACGGTAACATAGGCACCTGCAAACTGGTTTTGGAAGTATCTGTGAGCCACGGGGACTCAGTAATCTCGCACCCGCGAGATCAAGACTATTTAAGCTTATAGGAAGGATGGAGTAATGAGGTGGAGCTGCAGCAAGCGACTAGCATATATGGTGGCTAACATACGCAAATGAGAGCGAGAAGAGAAGGCAAAGCACGGTCGATAAACTATGATCAAGAAGTGATCCTGAAACTACTTACGTCAAACATAACTCCAACACCGTGTTCACTTCCCGAACTCCGCCGGAAAGAGACCATCACGGTTACACACACGGTTGATGTATTTTAATTAAGGTCAACTTCGGGTTTTCTACAACTGGACGTTAACAAATTCCCATCTGCCACATAACCGCGGGCACGGCTTTCGAAAGATAATACCCTGCAGGGGTGTCCCAACTTAGCCCATGACAAGCTCTCACGGTCAACGAAGGAATAGACCTCCACCCGAGACATTCCGATCAGACTCGGTATCCCGGTATAACAAGACATTTCGACAGGGTAAAACTAAACCAGCAACACCGCCCGAATGTGCCGACAAATCCCGATAGGAGCTGCACATATCTCTTTCTCAGGGCACACTCAGATGAGCGCTCCATACAACTAAAACCAAACCTCGAGTTTCCCCGAGGGGGCGCTGCACAGGACTCTAGTTCGGACCAACACTCAGAGGAGCACTGGCCCGGGGGGGGGGTTAAAAAAAATGATGACCCTTGAGTCTGCAGAACCCAAGGGAAAGAAAAGGCTAGGTGGCAAATGGTAAAACCAATGTTGGGCATTGCTGGAAGAGCTTTACTTAAGGCGAACTGTCAAGGGGTTCCCATTATAGCCCAACCGCGTAAGGGACGCAAAATCCGGGAACATAACACCGATATGACGGAAACTAGGGCGGCAAGAGTGGAACAAAACACCAGGCATAAGGCCGAGCCTTCCACCCTTTACCAAGTATATAGATGCATTAATTAAGTAAGATATATTGTGATATCCCAACAAGTAAACATGTTCCAACAAGGAACAACATCTCCATGTTCCAACAAGGAACAAACTTCAATCTTCACCTGCAACTAACAATGCTATAAGAGGGGCTGAGCAAAGCGGTAACATAGCCAATCAATGGTTTGCTAGGACATGGTGGGTTAGAGGTTTGACATGGCAATTTGGGAGGCTGACAAGCAAAAGGTAGGCATCGTAGCATTGGCATAGCAAGATCGAGCAAACTAGCATAGCAAAGATAGTGGTGATTTCGAGGGTATGATCATCTTGCCTGAGATCCCGCAAGGAAGAAGAACGAATCCAAGAAGAAGACAAACGGTCGTAGACGAACAAATCCTCACAACTCCGGAACGAAACCGAAGCTAACGAGAGAAGCAACCCGGAAAGAAACAAACAACATAGTAAACAAACATCACATAAACATGGCATGATGCGCAAACAAGTATGATGCATGTCCGGTTTAATGAGGCATGGCATGGCAAAGTGCACGAAACAATCTTACAAATTAAGTGGAGCTCAATATGCAACGGAGTTGCATATTGACGAAACACCACATCAATTATTTAGTTCTCTCTCGGTTATGAACAAGACAAGATTAAATGTTGTTAAGCATGGCAAGAGGTGCAGCATAATTAAACTAACAATTTAGGCAAGTTTAAGTGAGGCCGAAAACAACAATTAACAATTCCGGAAAATCCCCATATGCATTTAGCAATTTAAAGCAACAACAATTTTAAACATTTTAATTGTTGTTATCATGATGTAGATGACATATGCAAGTTTTATGCAATTTTATGAAAATGTTGACATGAGCATGTTAAGGAGCATTTGGTCACCATGGCGGAACGAAAGGGGTGCCACGGCAACGATAACAAAAATGGTGCCACGGCAACGATAACGAAAATGGTGCCACGGCAACATTCCGATGATCCGATAACTCATTGAGATACCGGTGCAAAAGAGGAAGTGTGCGGATGTGCGAAACATGCAGAAGATGGTGGGGTGATCCCGTCTACCGGGTTCCCACGGGATAGTGGCCTGGAAACGAGTGACAAACGGACACGATGCAAAAACGGGCATCTCATACAACATGCATTCGGTCCACGGACATCGTCTCGGGTTATACCTTCGAAGCGTTCAAACGAGACGGTTCGCATTCGGAGCGGTGTAGAGGAAGTAGGCGTTCACGGGACGTCGTCGGAAGTAGTTGTACACGGCGTCGGTAGAGGAAGTAGTTGTTCACGTGGCGACGGTAGTGGAAGTAGTTGTTCTCGCGATGGTAGTGGTTCGAGGTCTTGGCGGGTCATCATGTAGCCGTACATGTTCGTCGTGGTACACCGTTCGTAGAAGTTCGGGCGGCGGTAGTGGTACACGTTTGACGTTTTGTAGTCGAACTTGACGTTTCCAAGGGGCTTCGAATGTCGTGGTACTTGGCGAAAATTCTCGAAGATGACCTTGACGATCCTGGTTTCGGAGCAGAGGCGAGGCTGGCTGGCTACGACCGGCCTTGCAGCCGCTGCGGCCCACACGAGCGAGCAGAGGAGGCTCACGCAGGAACTTGGCGGGCGCGGCGAGTCATCGGAGGCCGGGGACGGGGCTGCAGGGCCGGCTCGGCACGGGGACCTGACGAGCGTGTGGAGAGGCGAGGACGGGGCGTCGGCGAGGCTCCGGTGGCCGGCTGGCCGGGGCCAGCGCGAGGAGAAGCGGGTGACGGGGAGGCGCGGCGCCGGAAGACTGCTCGGGGATCCGTCAGGCGGGGCACGCGCCGCGGCGGCGACGGACAGACGAGGAGGCGGGCGAAGAGGAGGTTGGGCGCGCGGCGCGCGGCCGGTGCTCGAGGGGCTCCTCTCCTCGACGCTCGGCGACAGGGAGTTGGTGAGGAGGAGGCGCGGGGAAGGAAGGCAGCAGGGGCACGGCGAAGACTGGCGGCGGCGGCCGGCTCTGGATCGGGAGCTCCTCTCCCGATCTGGAGTGCGAGGGGGCGAGGGGCTTGAGGCCGCTGGGGAGAAGGCGCATGGGAGCTCGCTACCCTCTCTCTCTGGCGGCGTCAGGAGGAAGGGGGGATCGAGGGGAGCGGCCACGGGAGCGAGGGGGGTCGAGGCTGTGCGTGGGGATCGGGCACGGGGTAGCGGCGCTGGAGGAGAACGAGGGAGAGATGGAGACCGATGGGAGTCGGGCTAGGGTTAGGTGCTGGGGCCAGCTGGGCCAGATGGGCCTTGGCCTTGGGCCGGCGCAGGAGGATGGGAGGCCCAGGCTGCTGGGCTCCTTCTTTCTCTCTCTCTAAAGAAAATAAAAACAAAACAAAGATAGGAAAGAAAAGAAAGAGGGGTTAGGGGAAGAAGTAGGACATGGGGATAATTTTTCCGGACTCGCAAAAATGAGTTTGTTCCGAGAAAAATAGAAAGGCCAAGATTGAAAGATTAAATTCAAACTCATTTGATTTAAATTCAAATGATTTGAATAGGAAGTGAGGTTTGGGAAGGTCCAAAAATGTTTGGATTTTTGGTGGATCTCCGGAAAATGATGAAATAATTTATGGGCAGAGTTGGAGACCAAACTTGAAGCAGAAAAGGAACGAAATTATTTTGTAAGTGTGTTTTGGTGATTCCAAAATAGTGGAATATTTAATATAGCTCCCTAATATTGGAGGATATGTTATAAAGAGAAGTCACCATGTGAGTCCCTCGATTTAAATGGATCGAAAAATCCATACAATTTATTTAGTTGAGGTTTTAAAAATTAATGATATGATGGCATGATGACATGATGCAATGCACATGATGCAAGGATGAATGCAACAAATAAAACAAATCACACGACGAAACTCGGAATAGCTGGAAGGCATCTGAAACTCCGGTCTCGGGGCGTTACAAGCTCCAAGTAAAGTTACCAATGAACAAAGACGAAAGAGGGGATGCCTTCCGGGGCATCCCCAATATTAGGCTCTTGGTTGTCCTTGAATATTACCTTGGGGTGCCTTGGGCATCCCCAAGCTTAGGCTCTTGCCACTCCTTATTCCATAGTCCATCGAATCTTTACCCAAAACTTGAAAACTTCACAACACGAAACTCAAGGCAAAACTCGTAAGCTTCGTTAGTACAAGAAAACAAAGCACCACTTTAAGGTTCTGTAATGAAATCATTCTTTATTTATATTTGTGTTAAACCTACTGTATTACAACTTATCTATGGTTCATACCCTCCGATACTACTCATAGATTCATCAAAATAAGCAAGCAACACAATGAAAACAGAATCTGCCAAAAACAGAACAGTCTGTAGTAATCTGTACCAAATGTATACTTCTGGAACTCCAAAAATTCTTAGATAAATTGGTGGACCTGAGTAATTTGTATATTAATCATATTCAAAAAGAATCAACCTAAAAGCACTCTCCAGTAAAAAATCAGCTAATATCGTGAGCGCTAAAGTTTCTGTTTTTTACAGCTAGATCATATAGATTTCACCCAAGTCTTCCCAAAGGTTCTACTTGGCACTTTATTGAAACAAAAGCTATAAAACATGATTACTACAGTAGCATAATCATGTGTACACACAAAAACAGTAAGGGTAAATATTGGGTTGTCTCCCAACAAGCGCTTTTCTTTAATGCCTTTCTAGCTAGGCATGATGATGGCAATGATGCTCACATAAAAGATAAGAATTGAAACATAACGGGAGCATCATGAAGCATATGACTAGCACATTTAAGTCTAACGCATTCCTATGCATAGGGATTTTGTGAGCAAATAACTTATGGGAACAATAATCAACTAGCATAGGAAGGCAAAACAAGCATAGCTTCAAAACTTTAAGCACATAGAGAGGAAACTTGATATTATTGCAATTCCTACAAGCATATGTTCCTCCCTCATAATAATTTTCAGTAGCATCATGAATGAATTCAACAATATAACCAGCACCTAAAGCATTCTTTTCACGATCTACTAGCATAGAAAATTTACTACTCTCCACATAAGCAAAATTCTTCTCATTCGGAATAGTGAGAGTATCATAAAAGACTTGAACACTAAAAATTGTTTCCACATTAAAGAGTAATGTTCAGAAAAAGGGTAATAATAATCATGACAAGTTTTATAAATATAATCATCACTACTTTTTATAGCATAAGTTTCATCACAATAATCATCATAAGTAGCAACTTCGTTCTCATCATAATCGATTGAAACCTCTCCCAAGATAGTGGAATCATCACTAAATAAAGTTGACACTCTTCCAAATCCACTTTCATAAATATTATAAGATTCAACATCCTCCAAAATAGTGGGATCACTACTTTATAAAGTTGACACTCTTCCAAACCAACTTTCATCAATATAATCATAATAGGCACAAGACATGCTATCATCATAACAACTTTGCATATCAAAACTTGGGAGGCTAAAAATATCATCTTCATTAAACGTAGCATCCCCAAGCTTGGGACAAACATTAATTTCAGCAAATATATTCTCAAATATTTCATCCTTATCAAACATAGCTTCCCCAAGCTTGGGCCTTTTAATATCATAAGCATAATCACTCTCATCATTAATAGTATGGATAGCACCAATAGTATAGCAATTATCATCATCACAATGAATAGTAGGAGTAACATCATTTGGGAGGGATACCTTTCTACCTTTGTTGCTCCTTCTTTCCTTTTTCTTCTTCACATTATGTGTGGGTTCAACCTTCCTCTTTGAGCTCCTTATTGATGAGATTGGTTGAATAGAAAACTCCTCCTCGTTACCTGATTCATCATAAGAAATAATAGGAGGACATTGGGAAGTCTCTTCCCTTTCATTAGTATTCTCATCATCTTCTATTTGCTTTCTTTTCTTTAGGTAATTGGCAATATAAGGATTTTCAATGCAATTCACCGCACAAAACATATAAATCGTCTCTAGATCAATATCAAGGAAATGCTGAAGATTAAATTTTCGAATAAGCTTAGTTGCACGTTTCAATTCTTCATAACCCAAAAGCAATCTAAGTTCATTGTAATGATAAAGGGAGATCAAATCATCACACTTTTTGGACACGATTCAATGATGAAACAATTTGCATTGGAGATGTAAATGATCTTGTTCATTGCAAAATTCACAACTGTAAAGATATCTTAAATTCTCCGCACTCTTATCTAGCCTTTCTTGCAACCTTTCAGTTTCTAAATACTTATGCCTCTTGCAATATCTATTTTCCCTATTTGGTGTGTCCATGCAAACCCAATCTACTCCACAAAAATCAACATGCTTATAGGAGACATTTTCATCATAACTAGTGCAATCATCATTAGTACTATGGATATTCAAAGAGTTTATACTAACAACATTGCAATCATGCTCATCATTCAAAGATTTAGTACCAAGCATTTTAATGCATTCTTCTTCTAGCACTTGAGCACAATTTTCCTTTCCATCATACTCACGAAAGATATTAAAAAGACGAAGCGTATGAGACAAACTCAATTCCATTTTTTGTAGTTTTCTTTTATAAACTAAACTAGTGATAAAACAAGAAACAAAAAGATTCGATTACAAGATCTAAAGATATACCTTCAAGCACTCACCTCCCCGGCAACGGCGCCAGAAAAGAGCTTAGTTGACGGGGTGTGGGTGCCGTTTACCTAGCCTCCACGGCAACGGCGCCAGAAAAGAGCTTGATATCTACTACACAACCTTCTTCTTGTAGACGTTGTTGGGCCTGCAAGTGCACAGGTTTGTAGGACAGTAGCAAATTTCCCTCAAGTGGATGACCTAAAGTTTATCAATCCGTATGAGGCGTAGGATGAAGATGGTCTCTCTCAAACAACCCTGCAACCAAATAACAAAGAGTCTCTTGTGTCCCCAACACACCCAATACAATGGTAAATTGTATAGGTGCACTAGTTCGGCGAAGAGATGGTGATACAAGTGCAATATGGATAGTAGATAAAGGTATTTGTAATCTGAAATTATAAAAACAACAAGGTAACAAATGGCAAAAGTGAGCATAAACGGTATTGCAATGGTAGGAAACAAGTCATAGGGTTCATACTTTCACTAGTGCAAGTTCTCTCAACAATAATAACATAGATATATCATATAACAATCCCTCAACATGCAACAAAGAGTCACTCCAAAGACACTAATAGCGGAGAACAAACAAAGAGATTATGGTAGGGTACGAAACCACCTCAAAGTTATTCTTTCAGATCAATCTATTCAAGAGTTCGTACTAGAATAACACCTTAAGACACAAATCAACCAAAACCCTAATGTCACCTAGATACTCCATTGTCACCTCAAGTATCCGTGGGCATGATTATACGATATGCATCACACAATCTCAGATTCATCTATTCAACCAACACAAAGTACTTCAAAGAGTGCCCCAAAGTTTCTATCGAAGAGTCAAGACGAAAACGTGTGCCAACCCCTATGCATAGCTTCATGGGCGGAACCCGCAAGTTGGTCGCCAAAACATACATCAAGTGGCACATGATATCCCATTGTCACCACAGATAAGCACCGCAAGACATACATCAAGTGTTCTCAAATCATTAAAGACTCAATCTGATAAGATAACTTCAAAGGGAAAACTCAATCCATTGCAAGAGAGTAGAGGGGGAGAAACATCATAAGATCCAACTATAATCGCAAAGCTTGGGATACATCAAGATCGTGCCATAGAGAGAACACGAGAGAGAGAGAGAGAGATCAAACACATAGCTACTGGTACATACCCTCAGCCCCGAGGGTGAACTACTCCCTCCTCGTCATGGAGAGCGCCGGGATGATGAAGATGGCCACCGGTGATGGGTTCCCCCTCTGACAGGGTGCCGGAACGGGCTCCAGAGAGGTTTTGGTGGCTACAGAGGCTTGCGGCGGTGGAACTCCCGATCTATCTTGATATCTGATGTTTTTAGGGTACGTAGGCTTATATAGGCGAAAGAAGTCGGTCAGGAGGTGCTCGAGGGGCCCACGAGACAGGGGCGCGCCTAGTAGGGGGGCACCCTCCTATCTCCTAGCCTCCTCGAGGGTCTTCTGACGTGAACTCCAAGTCTCCTGGGTGATATTCTTCCAAAAAATCATGTTGCCGAAGGTTTCTTTCCAATTGGACTCTGTTTGATATTCCTTTTCTTCGAAATACTAAAACAAGCAATAAAACAACAATATGGGCTGGGCCTCCGGTTAATAGGTTAGTCCCAAAAGTAATATAAAAGTGTATAATAAAGCCCATAATCATTCAAAACATATAATAAAATAGCATGGATGCTTCATAAATTATAGATACATTGGAGACGTATCACTGCTCTCGAGGAAGTCCTTAAAATCCTGGCACTCAACGTCGGCATGGCATATGTGGTAGACCAAGCATAAGTCATGCACGCAAAGCTGGATCACGACGGGCTTCTTCCTCTCTTCATACTTTAAATCCTTCTCTCATCCCAGAACTGTGGTGTACTCAACATCTAGCCCAACGACCCACTCATCATCTGAGTCTTTGAACATGCGTCTGAAGCAAGAAAGGCATCCTTTCACCGTCATGGAAGAACGGGTGTAGATGATGTCGAACTCATCGTCGATGATGGTTCTAACCTTGTACGCACCGCCGATCGTGGAGATTTGGGAACCCATGGATTTGGGAGGAGAGTTAGGATTAGTGGAACTGCCATAATGCGAATCGACGGGACGACTAGGAGTGAACTGCCGTAGTATTAAAGGACGTGCGGGGACGAGTAGGAGCGAACTGCCAGCGTGCAAACGGTAGGGTAGTGTCTTTCCATTCTCCATGATACGGGCTTCCGAGAGCCCTTGGATCTGAGATCGAACGGTTGCATGGCGTGATTCTAGACCTATGGGTGAATATCCTATCCTGGAGGGTTATTCTGCAAATTTTCAGCAACTTAGCATGCGACCGTTTGATCTCAGATCCAAGGGCTGCCAGCAGCCCGTATCATGGTCGCGCCTACCACAACCGTCGCGTCGCTCGCGCGGTCGCGCCCTTGGAGATTTAACATGGTGCATTAGGCTATCTGATGTTGGCATGTCATACATAGTCATCACTTAGTCACTCATACTACAACAAGGTTGGCTATAAGTGTATTTATTTTTTTACTTCTCTCTATCTCTTTCTTCGTACTCCCTCCTTCCCATAATATAAGAACGTTTTTTACACTAGTGTAGTGCCAAAAACGTTCTTATATTATGGGACACATGGAGTACTAGTATTTATTACATTTGCCAAGGAGTGACCTCTTCCAATGAAATGGTGTTGCTAAGTTTGCTTCATTTTATTAGCTATAGACTCAAAATTGTCTTTTCACCTAGGTACACGCGCTTAGCACCGTTTATTCCTTGGGTCACCAAACTAGTCTCTCTCTTCTTGATTAACTTGCCACATCAGACTTTATGCCTATGTGGCAAGCTTACACCTGTAGGAGCAAGTAAAAGTAAGCACAATAGTGCGCTTTACATGGCATTTTTGCATATGTGGAGGAAAGAGAGGCAAGGAAAAAGTGGAGAAGTGGGCTCTCATGCAAGAGCCAGCCTCTACTACATGGTGGAGCATTGGGAGAGCCACCTGTATGGAGGTGGTCAGGAATAGGGAGACTCACGCCGGTCGTAGCGCCGCAGTTAAAATGATAATGGCAAGTCAAATCACGGGGCCCACCTGTCCAGCAGTAACTCACTATCAAATCACACAGCCCTACGTTTGCAGCAGCCTACTCCCTCCTCTTCTCGCGTCTCTATCGAACCGACTAGGCGGAACTGCCTCACCACCTACCGCGCAGGAAAAGCCCCGCCCTCGACTTTTAAATAGTATACAATATACTAATTTTGTATCCATGGATTGCACCCGCCCCATGGAGCAAAGCATCTAGAAAACGGCGGCACACATGTACGGAGTATACAGCACGCGCGTCGCATTCGCGTCGCATCCCACACGGTCGGTCAGTCTGGCATGTTGTGTTGTACTACGTTGGTGCCTGGACGATCCCTGCAAGACATGGAAGATCAGTTCATCCATGCATGTGACCAGACTCCAGCAGACACGCCTGGATTGGCTATCATCTACATATCATGCAGGCTGTGTTGTACATGGCTGTAGTTTTTTTTGCGGAAAGTACATGGCTGTAGTTGTGATGAGAAATCTAAAAAAGGTTTCTTGTCATCTCGCAAAATTAGGTGTCATGTGCTTCGGATCACTGCGAGGGTTAAACAGCGACAACTGAGTTGGGCTAGTCATTGGGGGCACATGCACGAACAATGACTACTCGGCTGCCATCTAGGTCAAGCTGGCTATGTTAATTAGGACATCTATCGACGGACCCCTTTTCTACGAGTTTATCTTTAATTTGAGCTTTGTTCCTCGTCTACTTTGTCCGTCGGGATTCATGTTGTCTCCTTTGGGCAGTGAGGTTATGATTTCTTGTCATGTGGCATTTTTTCGTGTTATATGTTATAATCTGGCGCTTCAGATCAAAATGACGACAACTGTGCCTCCAGGCCACGTGCATGAAGACTTCTCGACAGTCATTGATGAGGTCAAGCCGGCTCTGGTAGACAAAAGAAAACTAGTACTACTCCACTATATAGGCAAGAGCCTCCGCGCTTGCTTGCTAGTGTTGCTCTCTTCACACTGTCTCGTCCTCTCCAGATCTAAACACGACAGCAGTGGCCACACACTCTCTCTCTCTCTCTGCTCACCGCTGGTCACAGATCCAGCCGGATCCTCTCCGCCGGGGAAGGTGAGAAGGTGCAACATTCACACGGTCATCCTCGGCGACGTCTCTTAGCCACTGCTGGCGCATCCCGATCAACCTGCCTTGCCGTTCTCTCCCAAGCACCACTGGCAAGGGAGGGCCTCCGACCCCTTCTTCCTTGCTGCCATAGTGTGGGCAGCTCCGGCCTCCCGCCGCCCACCTAGCGACATCCCGGCGACCATCAGGTATAACTTCCTTCGAAACCAGCCTTGCTCTACTTCCCGAGCTCCTGACGTCGCTGCAATTGTATCTTTTACTATTTCTCAGGCCCACTCGTAGATAGGATCGATCGGCTGTTCGAAACCCACCTAAATTTTTTACGTTTAAGAGGTAAAACTAGTTCATGCACTCGAATCTAGTACTACTTGGTTCAAACAAGGAAGAAAGGGTGTGGGGGGTGGGGGAGGATTTGTTACCTGAATCTAGGACTTGGTCGAAAGAGGAAATAATGGGGGCGAAAAGTAGCAGAGACTGGCTATCCAACTGGTCTCTAGGTCTAATAGGGAAATAAAGGGAAACACAGTACAAACTCAATATAAACCCTATCTATTGGTTGAAAAAGGAAAGAAAGTGGGGACTGGGGGACAAGTCAACAGAGTAAGTCCAGCACTAGATTTGCAAGCCTCACACAGTATAAGGTGGCTATACCGAACAAAAATGGGACCAACCCAGATATCCTGTTCTGATGTTTGTTGCCCCGAGCCACTCTTATGTAATGCCACTGGTAAAATGTAGCAGTCGCACTGTTAAAAGTAAGGAAACGTTAAACCAATGTTGTTTTCAATGTAATGCCTCCAGTAATATGAATCAATGGCACTTCTTTACATGTCCTGCTAAAATTTCTCATTAAGATAAGTTGGTTCTTTTCGTTAGAAATGCAACTGTCCTGGTCCGCCTGCTCTCCCGTGCCCAAAGTAATGTCGTATTTAACGGTTGTCATAGTTAATCCTAATGCCCACACTAATATCTAGCAATGCCACTGCTTTAGAAATTGCTACTGTCCTTGTAGGATTGCCATTCAGATAAGGAACATGCTTCTTTTCATTTGATGCATGTTTCATCACTTGTTAGTCACCCTCCTTTCCACCTTTTTTGTGCAAATAGAGATATACATTTCACACTCGATCTTAGTTGAACTGCACAAATGATATCCAAATTATAGTTGAGCATTCCAGGAGCTTCACAACCAACCTTGATGTTGCTCAATTTTATTGCAACTAATGAAGAAGAAGCTCTGTGGGTTTCATTTTCTGACGGAAATGGAACCGGGGCTGGAGCCCTTTTCTTAAAAAAATGAAGAAGAAGCTGCTAGCTCATGGGACATTGCTTCATTTTAGGTGAACTGCACCAAAAGGTCCCATGAATTGAATCATCCATGTTGGTGACTGAAAGAGCCAGCTTCAGCATCCCAGTCTAAGCACCCCCGGCCTCCATCCTTGCGACGCACGGTACACCTCGTTTGCCACCTGCTCGACCCTAGTGTCACTGATAAAATGAAGTAATAATACAATTAAAATAGAGCGAGTGTCATCTCTATCATTTCATTTCCAATGTAGATAAAGAAAGTGCTTCTCTTTGTTAATGTATGTTTCATCAACTAGTCCCATTGTTAATGTTTAAGCGTTTCTGCAAACTGGGGTGCTTAATTTTAGTTGATATGTACAAAAATAGAGATTTGAATGTCTCAAGGCGTCTCCTTGTACTACCGCTGTACACTGATGTTCATCACTGGCAGAGGTGTTTCTAGGAGACTTGGGACGATGTCCAGTATGAGGCGTACCGTATGAGGCGTCGCAGGGCCCATCTCGCCCTCGCAGCATGGCATACTATGATACTATCACAATATTTTTCTTCTATTTATTTTTTGTGTTTCATCAACTAGTGCCACTATAATGTAATCACGCTTTTCCATTATCTGTGCAAACAGGGTTATTCAGCTACATTTTGGTGGAACTGCACAAATGTACGTATGGAACCGGCATATATGCAGAGTGCGAGGTGTGCCAAGTAAAAGTTACTGACACCAACCATGCTGCATGCACGCATTGGCATCCACCACCACCAGTGGGACGTGTGGCGCTCTCTGTGGACGGATCTTTCTCGGCAGCAAATCCTGTAACCAAATACTAGTAGCTTATATTGGCAGTTTTCTAGGGAGTACTCTTTTCTGAAAGAAGCACCAATCTATTTTTCTTTATTTGTACAATGTGTCACAACTTTAACCCAAAGGTCCAGAGATATTTTAGGGTGATTGGTGTAGTACTCGGAGACTGATTGTAAGCATGATTTACATTAGCTGTCACACTGATTGTAAGCATGAGCAGGTGGAAGATTAGGTTAGTGCGAAGCTTACCTTAAACCCTACCGCCGCCGTTGAAACGAGGCGAGCATCGAGGGAACCGTGTAGAACGGCGGGGAAGCGACGTCGCGCCATCCGGCCTCTTCTTGTGGTGGGAGAACGAATACGCCTGTGGCTCCGGCTGGCTCTGCACCCTCACGAACGGCACACCATACTCGATCGATTCGTTATCCTCTGGGTGCTCGACCTTCGACCTGTACGCCCACCACCTCCACCTGACTGTCGCCTCGGGCGAATCTGTCTGCTCCATCGCCCAGAGGAGATACTCGATGAACTCGGAGGACTGCGGCGTGACTGCCGCCGAGGAGTACATGTACATCGCCGCCCTCATCGCCACCGTCTCACTCTTTCGCATACATTGCCACATGGCCCGCATCGTCCTCTAAATCTCCCACTCATTGTCAAACCAACTAAGGATCTCCTTCAACCTGGCTAACTTTGCCTGGTCGCCGCCGGTGGTCTGCCTGATTCGCTGCTGCATCCTCTCCATAGATGTCCTTCTGAGTGGTCCGGTGCTAGCTTTGGAAGATGGGAGGAGAGATGATGGTCTTGCAATAGAGAAGATGGAGAGGCGAGATGGTGGTTTTGGAATGGATATGATGGAGATGAGAGGAGGTGGTTCTGCAATGGAGAAGATCAGAAGAGGGAGAGGCGAGACAGTGGTTTTGGAATGGAGATGATGGATAGGAGAGGAGTTGGTTTTGCAATGGAGAAGATCAAAAGAGGGAGAGGCGAGACGGTGGTTTTGGAATGGATATGATGGAGAGGAGAGGAGGTGGTTTTGCAATGGAGAAGATCAGAAGAGGGA
>NC_041391.1:556390323-556402825 GCF_002162155.2 Triticum dicoccoides | reverse complement strand
TGGTTTTGGAATGGAGATGATGGAGAGGAGACGAGGTGGTTTTGGAATGGAGATGATGGAGAGGAGAGGAGGTGGTTTTGCAATGGAGAAGATCAGAAGAGGGAGAGGCGAGACGGTGGTTTTGGAATGGAGATGATGGAGAGGAGAGGAGGTGGTTTTGCAATGGAGAAGAGGGAGAGGAGCGTGCAGTAGCGATTTAGGATTGGACGAGAAGGCCGGTGTCAGGACCCCGATTCTATGCCACACCGATCTAGCATTTAACACCTCATGTCACTTTGTGGCCTCACGCACGGTATTCCCACGAGTGTCACCTTACCATGCCCGGGACCATTTGCGCCTTTTGGCACACGTATATGATAGTGTCGCTAGCATCCATATGACAAGAACCCGGGCTGACATGGCTAGTCGTGAACCCGAAGTGGCACTAACTTACAGGGACAGACATACATGACCCAACATCGAACGTTCGGTCATCAGCGAGTGAATCCGGGCTGTAGCAACTGGGCTAGCAGGACTCTGGTAAACCGGGCTGTAGCAGGCTAACAGGACTCCGGTAGACACCACGTGACATTTCCCCGAAGGGACAGACACAGGAACGAAGAAGGACACATGCCGGCCAGCCTAAGTGTTCCGGAGCGGTAGCAAGCTACCAGGGCTCAATGGAAGCACTAGGAGACATTTACCGGTAAGAGAGGCTACTAAGGATAAACAACTAGATAGTCAGATCCCACACATAGCAATACACATTACACGTACGCATAACATGCAAGTATGTGCTGTACAACATGGCATCGCAGCATAACTCAACAACTCATATAGATAAAGGCTCAGAAGAGCCATCATAACATTTATTGCAAACAGGGGTCACAGGACCCATCATTCAAAGCATACAAGCAACAAGCGGAAGCATTACATGTCTGAGTACAGACATCTACAAATGAAAAAGGCTAAAGAGCCTGACTATCTACAACATCCGATCAAGATCATAGCTGAGGTACAAGCTACTCGTCGAAGTCCACGAGAACACTAGTAAGACCAAGTCTCCGCTGCAAAAACATAAATAAAGCAACATGAGTACAAAGGTACTCAGCAAGACTTACATCAGATGCTATCATACATGCATTTGTATCAAGAGGGTAATGTGGGGTTTAGTTGCAGCAAGCCAGCTTTGACTCAGTGGCTATCCTGTTCTACGACTACAAGAAACTCTTGAGGTGAGACAATGTACACGAGTCCACTAATCACCACACAATACACTACTATGGATTCATCCTCGTCTCCCTATGAGAAGGCCATCCATAGCACTCACACTTTGTCTTGAGCATTTTAGAGTATCCACTTCAAGTTGTCTATGTACCATGTAAGCATCCAAGAAGTCCATAACCGCGGACCCGGCTATTCGAATAGATCATGTTAACCCTGCAGGGGTGTACTTATTCACACACGCTCTCGCCACTTACCGCCATGTACACGTCATGTAACTCGGCAACCTTCAAGCGGAAGCCTGGCGAGGGTGTCGGCCACGACCTGACTAACCACACAAGACTCTAGTCCAGGTTTATCACCTATTCGGGTTCCATCCGCAAGGAGATCCGGCCGGGGTTTCGCTCACGGCCCCAAATGATGTGTGGAGGGTTCCCGAGCCCACCATCCGGGTGCCACTCGGTACACCAGGCCACGTGTGCCTAGTCTGTCCCAAGCCCACCCTGCCGGGTGCCACTTGGTAGAAAAATAGCACTACCTACAAACACCAAAAACTAGTTGCGACTCCTGGACAGAGATCAAGTTGGTTAATAAGTCGAGAGGGGTCGAGTTACCGGAACCCAATGTGTGGTAGTATCGAGTCATTAGACAACATACACAGAACTCAGTGCTTAAGGACGGTTCCAGTGAGACAACCCACCATGTACTCCTACATGGCCTCTCACCGCTACCTTTACCAAATCGTGTTCACACACTTCACTCTCAGCATCGGAACATAGCACTGTACTCCAATTCATTCCCAATGAATCAGACCTGACACACTCTAAGAAATAGCAGGCATGGCATGGTAGGAACACAGCAATGGCTTCAATCAACTCCTACACATGCTAGTGGGTTTCAACTATTTACTGTGGCAATGACAGGTCATGCAGAGGAATGGGTTCAACTACCGCAGCACAAAGTAGCAGTTGAATCGTTGTTGTCCTAATGAAATAAAAGAGAGTAGGAGCGAGAGAGTAGGATTGTATCGGAATGAACAAGGGGGTTTGCTTGCCTGGTAGATCAATAGGGTGGCACTGCTCCTCAGACAGGTACTCTGGAACGGTCTCCGGAGCAGGACCTATCAAGAAGGAACGATGTCGGCAATCAATACACAAGCATATGCAACAATATGATGCATGAACTTGGCATGTAGATGTGATGCTGATTAAGGTAATGCAACTAGCTTTTATTTGGGTGAAATCCATTTGAACCAAAGATTCAAATGCATCTCCAAAATAAGCTCTTTATACAAGCCATTTCGTGTTTCACTTATGCAGTAGGTATAAGTTGGTTGGTCATGCATGAAACTAGTATAGATGGATAGATTGCATTTTTCTGATAATTTTTCATATATAAATTATTTCAATCTGAGTTACGGTTGAATTTCTATGATTTTTTGAAGTTTATAACAATTCCTGGAATTTCTTGATTTAATTTAAATCCAGAAACTAAATAATTGCGTCAGCACTGCGTCATGATTGCGTCAGCAAGTCAAACCTGACGTGTAGGGGCCACACATCAGTGACACGGGTTAAACAGGGGGGGTTAGTTTAGCTTAATTAAAGATTAAGGGGCACTGGGGCCCACATGTCAGCGTCAGCGGTTAGGTTAGTTGGTGATTAGCTTAAGCTAATCACCTGACGGTGGGGTCCACCTGTCAGGCCAGCGAGGTCATCACCGGCGACCACGGGATACGGCGGTGTGGGGATACGGCGAGGTCATCACAGGCCACAGGGGCGGCGGCTAAGGGCATCGGGGCGTACCCCGGGCTCTCGCGCATCTGGTGGGGCAGGAAGGAGGAGGAGGGGTGGCCGGAGCTTGCCGGAGCAGAGCTCGGGGCGACGGCCGGAGCACGGCTCGAGCGGGCGCGCGGCTAGGGCGCACGAGGAGGCCACCCGAGGGGCTCTGCGGCACCCTCGTGGCACCAGGAGCATGGTGACAAGCTCGGTTGCGGGCTGCGGTGACCAGGGCGACGGCGGCGACATGGACGGAGGCGAGGAGCTACGGTCGTGAAGGGGAATGGAGCTACGGAGCGCAAAAACGAGGGGGAGAAGAGGGGTTCGGTAGAGGAGCTCACGGCGAGTCCTTCGATGATCTCAGCGCGCTCGGGGACGGCTTGGAGACGACGGCATGTCGGTGGCGATCTCCGGCGGCCGATGATGAAGACGACGGCGGTGACGGCTCCACGGGGCGCCGGCGACGCGTGGCTTGACGGAGAGGACGAGGATGACGGCGCGGAGCTCGGGGACGGCTCAGATGCTCTCGAGGGGCGCGGTGGCTACGGCTACGGCGAGCGGTGGCAACGGCGCGTTCAGACGGCCGGGAGAGAGAGAACCAGGGGAGGAGGGAGAGCGAGAGAGAGTGAGAGAGGTGCGGGGCGTGCGTGGCGTCGCACGGGTGATCCAGGCAACGGGGGGGAGAAGCAGGAGGTGGCGGGGAGACATGGCCACGGCCGGCTGTGGCGCGGCCACGCAGCAGCTCCTACTAGCAGGAGCTTGAAGAAGCTCCTGGCAGTTGGGCTGGGCTACCTGCTGGCTGGGCCGGCCTGTTGGGCCATTGGGCCAGGCCAGGCTGCACAGGGAGGTAAGCGCCAGGTAAGTGTCTTCTCCCTTTTATTTTTCTTTTCTATTTTCTGACATTTGTTTGGTTTAATAAAAATACTAAACCATTTTATTTTCTTATGCCAATTTTTATAGAAGCTAGTTATATTATTCCAGAGCTCCTTAATAAATGGCATAGTTTTTGGACAATATTATATATATAACAATATATATCCAAAGCAAGTAATTATTGCATTAATTCCAAATGCCCAAAATAAATACTTATGAACTCCTAAAAATATTGGTTTGATTTTTATCTCTGTCCAATATTTTCAGAGAGCAACATGAGCATTTTCTTGGACCTTTTTGGAGCACTTTTTATTTGGGTCATTTCCAGAGATGAATCTGAGGGTTTCACAAATCCTCATTTCAAAATTAAATGGAATTTAAACATGATGCACAAATGACTAGCTAGCCTTGAGCATACCAGAACTAGGGATGTGACAACTCGCCCCCACTTGAAAGAATCTCGTCCCGAGATTCAGGGGTCGACGGAAAGAAAGTGGGGTACTCAAGTCGAAGACGATCTTCTCGCTCCCAAGTAGCTTCTCTCTCGGAATGATGAGACCACTGAACCTTGAGAAACTTGATGTTATGACGTCGAGTGACACGCTCTGCTTGATCAAGAATGCGAACCGGATACTCTCGATACATGAGGTTATTTTGGAGATCAAGCGTTTCGTGGTCCACTCCGCGGATAGGATCCGAGAAGCAACGCCTAAGTTGAGAGACGTGGAAGACATCGTGCACTCTGGAAAGATGTGGGGGTAGTTCCAACTGGTAGGCAACCTCTCCTCGTTTAGCGAGAATGCGAAAAGGACCAATGTAACGAGGAGCCAACTTGCCCTTGATACCGAAGCGATGGGTACCCTTCAAAGGAGTGACCCGAAGGTAAGCTTTGTCGCCAATTTCATAAGTCATATCCTTATGATGGCGGTCATACTGACTCTTTTGACGAGACTGGGCTGTTTTCAAATTCTCACAAATGATGCGAACTTGCTCTTCTGCCTCCTGGATCATGTCCGGTCCAAAGAATTGTCTTTCACCGGTTTCTGACCAATTCAAAGGTGTTCGACATCTTCGTCCATAGAGAATCTCAAAAGGGGCTTTCTTGAGACTGGATTGATAGCTATTGTTATAAGTGAACTCGGCAAAAGGAAGACATTTCTCCCAATCCATACCGAATGAGATAACGCAAGCTCTAAGCATGTCTTCGAGGATTTGATTGACCCTTTCCACCTGACCACTCGACTGAGGGTGGAAAGCGGTAGTGAAGGAAAGATGGGTTCCCATGGCAGTTTGGAAACTCTCCCAGAAATGAGAAGTGAAAAGACTACCACAGTCTGAATTGATCTCTAGTGGAACACCATGAAGTGACACTATTCGAGAAATGTATAAGTCAGCGAGCTGACTAGCGGTGATACTCTCTCGAACAGGTAGGAAGTGAGCCACTTTGGAAAGGCGATCAACGACTACGAAGATAGCATTATTCCCTCTCTTGGTGCTGGGAAAACCGGTGATGAAGTCCATACCAACTTTATCCCATTTCCACTCAGGAATAGCTAAAGGCTGAAGGGTGCCAGCAGGTCTCTGATGCTCTGCCTTAACGCGACGACAAACGTCACATTTGGCAATGAACTGAGCAATTTCTCTCTTCATCCTAGTCCACCAGAACCTCTGGCGTAGGTCCTAATACATCTTAGTACTACCGGGATGAATCGTGAGAGGAGATTCATGCGCCTCCTTAAGAATCAATTGTCGAAGATGTTGCTTCTTGGGGACCACCAGGCGGTTCCCAAAGAAAACAACACCTCGATTATCTATAGAGAAACTTCCAGCAACACCTTTGGCAATGTTTCTCTTGATCCGGGTAATCCCCGTATCATGCTTCTGGGCTTCTATGATATGATCCACAAGAGTAGGTTTCGCCACCAAGGTAGAAAGGAATCCGTGAGGAGCAATGTGAAGGTTAAGCTTACAGAAATCCTCATGGAGAAGTGGTTGGCCTTGCTGCAACATGAGATTGTTGCAATAGGATTTACGACTTAGCGCATCAGCCATGACATTGGCTTTCCCTGGAGTGTAAGTAATCCCTAGATCATAATCTGAGATCACTTCCAACTAACGTCTTTGCCTAAGGTTCAAATCTGGTTGGGTGAAGATATACTTGAGACTCTAGTGATCGGTGTAGATCTCACAACGTTTACCAAGAAGGTAATGTCGCCAGGTCTTGAGTGCATAGACTACGGCTGCAAGCTCTAGATCATGTGTAGGATAATTCTCCTCATGTGGATGCAACTGTCGAGATGCATAGGCAATCACATGACGATCCTGCATAAGAATGCAACCTAGTCCTTGTCATGAGGCATCGCAGTAGATAACAAAGTCTTTAGTGAAATCCGGTGGCACAAGTATGGGAGCAGAAGTCAGGCGTCTTTTCAGTTCCTGAAAACTGTACTCACACTGTGGGGACCACTCAAACTTTTTATCCTTCTTGAGAAGTTCAGTGAGGGGTTTGGCTACTTTGGAGAAGTTTTCAACAAAGCGGCGGAAATAGCTGGCTAGACCAAGGAAACTCCTAACTTGTTTAATGGTTTCAGGTGGAGTCCAATCAAGAACGGCCTTAACTCTCTCGGGATTGACAGCAATGCCCTTACCAGAGATTACGTGGCCTAGGTAGGTCACTTCTGGCATCCAAAATTCACACTTGGAGAACTTGGCATAAAGGCGGTGCTCTCTGAGTTTTTCTAACACAAGTCTAAGATGTTCGGCATGCTCCTCCTCATTCTTCGAGTAAATAAGAATATCATCGAGGTAAACCACAACGAACTTATCTAAGTACTCCATGAAGATCGAGTTCATCAAGCGGGAGAAAGTGGCTGGGGCATTGGTTAGACCAAAGGACATGACGGTGTACTCGTACTGGCCATAACGAGTGACAAAAGTTGTCTTATGGATGTTCCCGTTTCTGATCTTGATTTGGTGGTAGCCTAACCTCAAATCCATCTTGGAGAAGATTGTGGATCCAGCGAGCTGATCATACAGGTCGTTGATCCTGGGAAGCGGATATTTGTTCTTTATCGTGACCAAATTAACGGGACGATAATCTACAACCATCCGGTCTGTACCATCCGTCTTCTTGACGAAGAGGATGGGGCAAGCCCAAGGAGAAGAACTAGGACGGATGAAACCCTTTTACAAGGACTCATTAAGTTGTTTCTTAAGCTCGACTAGTTCTAAAGGTGCCATCTTGTAAGGTCTCCTAGAGATTGGAGCGGTTCCTGGGATAAGATCTATGACGAACTCTACATCTCTGTCAGGTGGAACACCTGGCAGTTCCTCTAGAAAGACATCCGGAAAGTCACGGACTACCGGTATATCTTCAAGGTCTGGAAGAGGGCTGGCATTAAGAGAATAGAGCTGACGCTTTGCAACTCTAGTGGAGACAGTGACTATCTTGCTAGATGGGTGTGTAAGCTGAACAGACCTGGTATAACAATCAATCTTGGCATGATGAGCTGTCATCCAGTCCATACCCAAGATGATGTTAATGTCTGAGGACTTGAGGGCTACAAGTGATGCAAGGAATACAAGTCTATCAACAAGGTTTTCATTACCATAGATGATTCTGGTGGTTTTCCACCTAGACCCTGGGGTTTGAATTTCAAGCGGAGTTGGCATATCACAATATGACATGTCGTGCAAACGAGCATAGCCTTCAGAAATGAAGGAGTGAGATGCTCCAGTATTGAATAGAACCGATGCTGGGTGACAATTGACAAGGAGTGTACCAAGAACGACATCCGGATCATCATGAGCGTCTTTAGCTGAGACGTGATGCACACGTCCACGTTTAGTGCAAGCTGGCTTGGCACTGATCGTCTTGCTTGATGGCTTAACACAGCCAACAGTCTTCTCGGGCTGGGGTGGAACATAACTAGTCTGAGAGCAGTCACGTGCATAGTGTCCTGGCTTCCCGCATGTGAAGCAAGTCCCTGAAGTTGGACGTGGACCCGCACTGACAAGCGGTCTACCAGTAGGCCTGGGTGGAACACACGACTGAGCTGGGGGAGGCACCACATAGGATGGCCTTGGTGCATATCCGGAAGGAAGAGCGGAGTTTGGAATCCAAATCCGACGCTTCTGAGAACCAGAACCGGAGGAAGATCCCAAATCACGGGCGTGCTTACGAGACTCCTCGTAAGTGAGCTGAGCTGTCTCTGCATTGATGGCCTTGTTCACAAGAGCTTGGAATGTATCACAATGATGCATGTGGATATCACGACGCAACTTGGGGTTGAGACCCTTCCGGAACATAGCCTGCTTCTTGGCGTCCGTGGACACCTCTTCTGTGGCATAGCGGGCGAGGTTCTTGAACTCTCTACTGTAAGCATCAACAGCCATCTTACTCTGGGTGAGACTACAGAACTCTTCTCTCTTGCGGTCGATGAGGGCCTCAGGAATGTGATGCTCGCGAAAAGCCTCAGTGAAATCCCTCCAGGTAGGAATCTGGCCAGCTGGAAGCATAGCCTCATAGTTCTGCCACCAAAGACTAGCAGGACCTTCCAGGTGGTATGTGGCATAGGTGACCTTGTCATCTTCAGCTACGTTCGCGGAACGCAGCTTATGAGTGATGCTATGGAGCCAGTCATCTGCATCGAGTGGCTCAATGGAATGATGAAAGGTAGGTGGGTGCAAGCGAATGAAGTCATGAATGGTTGCAGACCCTTTGAACTGATGGCCGGTGTTCTCCTCGATACGTGCCAACAAGTGGTTAGACTCATGCTTGTTCCTCTCCATCTCTAACATGAACTCTGTCAACGAAGGCTGGTCGGGAGGATCCTCATCCCTACCATCTCCGTGGTTCTGGATACGGGAAACAGAACTTCGCTTAGATGATGATATCCTGAGAAACGAAACCAAGGACAGAATCAGCATCAGCTATAGGCTATAGAATGTAGGACAAGGCAATTAGTAACTCTCGAACTCCTAGGGAAATTCCGGCAGCACAACGGCAGTAAAATGCTTAGAATGAGACATCCTGCCAAAAATGGGGTAGTACAACAACTCAACAACACCACTCAACGTTCTGAGATCATACTGAACAAGCTACACTGGAAGTACTCGAAACTGGGGTATGACTCTAATCAACCAATCCTATGGGACTACAGAGTAGTAACACGTGATCCTGATAGACGGAAGAGAAGCCTAGTTCCTTAACCCCGTTAGGAAAGATAGGATGACTCAGATCAGAAGGCCATGAGGTATAAGGAGTAAAAAGAGCCTTACGTTCCTTCCCACAATCAATTCCCTTACATAACTAAAGAATTTCTAGACTCAACTTCGACCAGTTTGGCTTGGTAATCCTACAGGCAGTCAGGCTCTGATACCAAAGCTGTCAGGACCTCGATTCTATGCCACACCGATCTAGCATGTAACACCTCATATCACTTTGTGGCCTCACGCACGGTATTCCCACGGGTGTCGCCTTACCATGCCCGGGACCGTTTGCGCCTTTTGGCACACGTATATGATAGTGTCGCTAGCATCCATATGACAAGAACCCGGGCTGACATGGCTAGTCGTGAACCCGAAGTGGCACTTACTTACAGGGACAGGCATACATGACCCAACATCGAACATGTCGGTCATCAGCGAGTGAATCCGGGCTGTAGCAACTGGGCTAGCAGGACTCCGGTAAACCGGGCTGTAGCAGGCTAACAGGACTCCGATAGACACCGCGTGACATTTCCCCGAAGGGACAGACACAGGAACGAAGAAGGACACATGCCGGCCAGCCTAAGTGTTCCGGAGTAGTAGCAAGCTACCAGGGCTCAATGGAAGCACTAGGAGACATTTCCCGGTAAGAGAGGCTACTAAGGATAAACAACTAGATAGTCAGATCCCACACATAGCAATACACATTACACGTACGCATAACATGCAAGTATGTGCTGTACAACATGGCATGACAGCATAACTCAACAACTCATATAGATAAAGGCTCAGAAGAGCCATCATAACATTTATTGCAAACAAGGGTCACAGGACCCATCATTCAGAGCATACAAGCAACAAGCGGAAGCATTACATGTCTGAGTATAGACATCTACACATGAAAAAGGCTAAAGAGCCTGACTATCTACAACATCCGATCAAGATTGTAGCTGAGGTACAAGCTACTCGTCGAAGTCCACGAGAACACTAGTAAGACCGAAGTCTCTGCTGCAAAAACATAAATAAAGCAACATGATTACAAAGGTACTTAGCAAGACTTACATCAGATCCTATCATACATGCATTTGTATCAAGAGGGTAATGTGGGGTTTAGTTGCAGCAAGCCAGCTTTGACTCAGTGGCTATCCTGTTCTACGACTACCAAAAACTCTTGAGGTGAGACAATGTACACGAGTCCACTAATCACCACACAATACACTACTATGGATTTATCCCCGTCTCCCTACGAGAAGGCCATCCATAGCACTCACACTTTGTCTTGAGCATTTTAGAGTATCCACTTCAAGTTGTCTATGTACCATGTAAGCATCCAAGAAGTCCATAACCGCGGACCCGGCTATTCAAATAGATCATGTTAACCCTGCAGGGGTGTACTTCTTCACACACGCTCTCGCCACTTACCGCCATGTACACGTCATGTAACTCGGCAACCTTCAAGCGGAAGCCTGGCGAGGGTGTCGGCCACAACCTGACTAACCACACAATACTCTAGTCCAGGTTTATCGCCTATTCGGGTTCCATCCGCAAGGAGATCCGGCCGGGGTTTCGCTCACGACCCCAAACGATGTGTGCAAGGTTCCCGAGCCCACCATCTGGGTGCCACTTGGTACACCAGGCCACGTGTGCCTAGTCTGTCCCAAGCCCACCCTGCCGGGTGCCACTTGGTAGAAAAATAGCACTACCTACAAACACCAGAAACTAGTTGCGACTCCTAGACAGAGATCAAGTTGGTTAATAAGTCGAGAGGGGTCGAGTTAACGGAACGCAATGTGTGGTAGTATCGAGTCATTGGACAACATATATAGAACTCAGTGCTTAAGGACGGTTCCAGTGAGACAACCCACCATGTACTCCTACATGGCCTCTCACCGCTACCTTTACCAAATCGTGTTCACACACTTCACTCTCAGCATCAGAACATAGCACTGTACTCCAATTCATTCCCAATGAATCAGACCTGACACACTCTAAGCAATAGCAGGCATGGCATGGTAGGAACACAACAATGGCTTCAATCAACTCCTACACATGCTAGTGGGTTTCAACTATTTACTGTGGCAATGACAGGTCATGCAGAGGAATGGGTTCAACTACCGCAGCACAAAGTAGCAGTTGAATCGTTGTTGTCCTAATGCAATAAAAGAGAGCAGGAGCGAGAGAGTAGGATTGTATCGGAATGAACAAGGGGGTTTGCTTGCCTGGTAGATCAACAGGGTGGCACTGCTCCTCAGACAGGTACTCTGGAACGGTCTCCGGAGCAGGACCTATCGAGAAGGAACGGTGTCGGCAATCAATACACAAGCATATGCAACAATATGATGCACGAACATGGCATGTAGATGTGATGCTGATTAAGCTAATGCAACTAGCTTTTATTTGGGTGAAATCCATTTGAACCAAAGATTCAAATGCATCTCCAAAAAAAGCTCTTTATATAAGCCATTTAGTGTTTCACTTATACAGTAGGTATAAGTTGGTTTGTCATGCATGAAACTAGCGCTGACTGGTCAAACCTGACGTGTAGGGGCCACACGTCAGTGACACGGGTTAAACAGGGGGGTTAGTTTAGCTTAATTAAAGATTAAGGGGCACTGGGGCCCACATGTCAGCGTCAGGGGTTAGGTTAGTTGGTGATTAGCTTAAGCTAATCACCTGATGGTGGGGTCCACCTGTCAGGCCGGCGAGGTCGTCGCCGACAACCACGGGACACGGCGGTGTCCGCTTTACAGGCCACAGGGGCCGCGACTAAGGGCACTGGGGCGTACCCCGGGCTCTCGCGCATATGGTGGGGCAGGAAGGAGGAGGAGGGGTGGTCGGAGCTCGCCGGAGCGGAGCTCGGGGCGGCGGCTGGAGCACGGCTCGAGCGGGCGCGTTGCTAGGGCGCACGGGGAGGCCACCCGAGGGGCTTTGCGGCACCCTCGTGGCACCAGGAGCACGGTGACACGCTCAGTTGCGGGCTGCGGTGACCAGGGCGACGGCGGCGACATGGACGGCGGGGAGGAGCTACGGCCGTGAAGGGGAATGGAGCTACAGAGCGCAAAAAGGAGGGGGAGAAGAGGGGTTTGGTAGAGGAGCTTACGGCGAGTCCTTCGGTGATCTCAGCGCGCTCGGGGACGGCTTGGACACGACGGCATGTCGGTGGCGATCTCCGGCGACCGATGATGAAGACGACGGCGGTGACGGCTCCACGGGGCGTCCGGCGATGCGTGGCTTGACGGAGAGGACGAGGACGATGACGTAGAGCTCGGGGACGGCTCAGATGCTCTCGAGGGGCGTGGTGGCTACGGCTACGGCGAGCGGTGGCGACAGCGCGTTCGGACGGTCGGGAGAGAGAGAACCAGGGGAGGAGGGAGAGCGAGAGAGAGTGAGAGAGAGTGAGAGAGGTGCGGGGCGTGCGTGGCGTCGCGCGGGTGATCCAG
>NC_041391.1:556373542-556390051 GCF_002162155.2 Triticum dicoccoides | reverse complement strand
TGGCCATAGCCGGCTGTGGCGCGGCCACGCAGCAGCTCCTACTGGCAGGAGCTTGGAGAAGCTCCTGGCAGTTGGGCTGGGCTGCCTGCTGGCTCGGCCAGCCTGTTGGGCCATTGGGCCAGGCCAGGCTGCACACGGAGGTAAGCGCCAGGTAAGTCTCTTCTCCCTTTTATTTTTCTTTTCTATTTTCTGACATTTGTTTGGTTTAATAAAAATACTAAACCATTTTATTTTCTTATGCCAATTTTTATAGAAGCTAGTTATATTATTCCAGAGCTCCTTAATAAATGGCATAGTTTTTGGACAATATTATATATATATAACAATATATATCCAAAGCAAATAATTACTGCATTAATTCCAAATGCCCAAAATAAATACTTATGAGCTCCTAAAAATATTGGTTTGATTTTTATCTCTGTCCAATATTTTCAGAGAGCAACATGAGCATTTTCTTGGACCTTTTTGGAGATAAGAAACTGCAACTTTCAGTTTCAGATAAGAAACTGCAAATTTCAGAGGGAGGCATTTATATTAACACGGCCTTTTCAAACAGGGTTAACATCATGTTGGAAGTTTTATTCATGGTCAAAAATGGAACTACCAGCCGGTTAACATCATGCTGATCAACATTCATGCATAGCACATCTTCATATGATGCACAGTCAAAATGCCCACACAATGTCGAGTGTGCGAAACACAGAGAAAACGAGGGACAAAGTTTTGGCAAGTGTTGGACGTGGTTTTGGGCTGCCCCGTCTAGGCTTTCATTTTTAACATGCGCAGCCCACGACCTCGGATCGGAGGTCCATAGGCCTGTTTGTATTTTCTTAGGGCCGTCATGTATCGACCGGCCTATGGACCTCCCATCCGAGGTTTTATTTTTTGGCAGCCCAATTTATGTATTTTTTGAAGAAAATGTAGAGGTCTGTTCTATTTTTCTATATAAGAATAGGAATGCCAGGTCCAACTTATGTTTCCCTTCTAACTTATATATATTTAAATTATTTTATATCTTATTATATATTATTTTTATTGTCATCATATATTTAACAGATTCTTACATATGTAAGAAAACAATATCCCACATCTTATTAACTTATAAAAATAATTTCTTAACAAATAAAATCCTGGATTGTTTTGGCACGAAAATCCTAGTGATTGTGTACAAAAGCTTGGTAAGATTTAAGGACGAATGTAATAATATCACCTATTATTTAAATATATTTATAAAAAATGCTCAGCCCCTTTTTATTTTTTGATAACATTGCTGGCCCAACCCAACATTATAATTAGAATCAGCCCAGCAAAATCGTGTATTTCGAGAAAGTGCAAATGGCCTGTAATTTTTTAGGAAATAAAATAAATGGGATGCATGGACGCTACATTATTTGTTCTCCCAGCCCAACTAATGGCTGTAATTCAAAAATAATAATAATCAAATTGACTGTAAATTCTACCGCGCAAAAAAAAGACTATAAATTCTAAAAAAATGGGTTGAATACATGCCACATTTTTGGAAGCTGAAATGTGGGCCAATAGGTCGAAGCCAACGCAAGTCATTGTAAATTTAGTCAACAAATGATTCTGACATGTTGGCCGTTGGATTTACATCCAACGACCGGCATCCATCTTCAATCTCTCGTCTTCTTCCTCCAGCACCGCCGGGACCACCTCCCGCCTCCTGCTGCTAGCAGCTCTGCTTAGCATGCTTCGCTATGAAGCGCTACTCCATCGTTGGCCAGGCCATCCCTCCACCCCTCCACCCCTCCTGTCTTCTCCACCGACTGCCGACCCAGACCGCACTAGAACCATTTAACCCTCGTACACCTCTCCGTCTGCGACTTTACTCCCGCGTCTTCCCATCTCCGGCTCGTTGCTGTCCGGGGCCTCGCCGTCGTCCACCACCTTGGATGTGCTCGGCGCGGCATGGTCAACGTGGTCAACGAACAACACCATCGGAAGTAAATTGTGCGTGGAGAGGCTGACAGCTGGGTCCACGGCCGCACACAAGAAAATGCCTCCTTATTACGTGAAAAATAATGATTCCTCCACCTGACATCTGGGACCCACCGGAACGGCCTCTGTATTTCACGAAAAAAACGTGCCCCCTGCTGACATGTCGGACCCACCAGCTATCTTCGCACGCAAGAAAGTGCCTCCTTATTATGCACAAAAAAATGAATACTCCCCCTGCCAGCTGGAACCCAGCATAGTGGGAGGCTGACTTGTGGGCCTACCAAGTTGACGGGGACGGAGGGCTTTGTCAACTTAGTCAATATGAACGATTCTAGCTCCTATTACCGTACGATGTTCATCCAATGGCCGTAGTGCTTCTTCAACCTCTGGTCTTCTTACTCCAGCCGCCCAAACCAGCACCGGTCGTGCCGCGTGCTCCTGCCTCATGTGGCCGGCTGTGATGCCGCGGAGGCCTCACCGGCCCCTACTACTCCCACCACTGGCCATGCCATCCCTCTACTCACCCACACCCCCTGTTATTCTGCAACAACAGCAGCCTCACACCGCAGCTGAACCAGTGAACCCTCGTACTCCTCTTCGCGTGGGCGTCCACTGCTGTGTCTTCCCTAGCTCCGAGTCGTCCCCTTCCTAGGCCTCGCTGTCGTCCACCACCGTGGTGCTCTCGGCGTGGTGTGGTTAACGTGGTCAAGGAATGACTTCCATCGGACGTGGACTGTATGTGGAGAGGCTGATAGCTGGGTCCATGGCCGCCGCAAGGAAGTGCCTCCTTATTATGCACAAAATAATGATTCCTCCACCTGACAGCGGGGACCCACCAGACAGGCCACCATATTTTGCGAAAAAACATTTCCCCCTGACCGCTAGGACCCACCAGCTACATCTTCGCACGCAAGGAAGTGCATCCGAAAAAAACGATTCACCCCCTAACTGCTGGGACCCACCAGCTACATCTTAGCATGCAAGGAAGTGCCTAACAGTTGGGACCCACCTGGTCGAAGCGTACGTAGCATTGTCATTCTGGTCGCGAACGTGTACGTACATATATACTGGTGGATGTAGAGGTGCGCACATGTTGTAGTAGAGGCGCGTACGTGTCGTACTAGAGATGCGTTTGTGTCGTAGTAAAGGCGCTCACGTAGCACGTACACGTACGTACAACGGCCAATGTGCAAGAAAGAAAATACGGGCACGTATGTGTACATACTGGCGGGGTCTCGAACGCCTACTCGCGCATACATTCATGCATAGCACATCTTCATATGATGCACAGTCAAAATGCCCACACAATGTCGAGTGTGCGAAACACAGAGAAAACGAGGGACGAAGTTTTGGCAAGTGTTGGACGTGGTTTTGGGCTGCCCCGTCTAGGCTTTCATTTTTAACATGCGCAGCCCACGACCTCGGATCGGAGGTCCATAGGCCTGTTTGTATTTTCTTAGGGCCGTCATGTATCGACCGGCCTATGGACCTCCCATCCGAGGTTTTATTTTTTGGCAGCCCAATTTATGTATTTTTTGAAGAAAATGTAGAGGTCTGTTCTATTTTTCTATATAAGAATAGGAATGCCAGGTCCAACTTATGTTTCCCTTCTAACTTATATATATTTAAATTATTTTATATCTTATTATATATTATTTTTATTGTCATCATATATTTAACAGATTCTTACATATGTAAGAAAACAATATCCCACATCTTATTAACTTATAAAAATAATTTCTTAACAAATAAAATCCTGGATTGTTTTGGCACGAAAATCCTAGTGATTGTGTACAAAAGCTTGGTAAGATTTAAGGACGAATGTAATAATATCACTTATTATTTAAATATATTTATAAAAAATGCTCAGCCCATTTTTATTTTTTGATAACATTGCTGGCCCAACCCAACATTATAATTAGAATCAGCCCAGCAAAATCGTGTATTTCGAGAAAGTGCAAATGGCCTGTAATTTTTTAGGAAATAAAATAAATGGGATGCATGGACGCTAGATTATTTGTTCTCCCAGCCCAACTAATGGCTGTAATTCAAAAAAATAATAATCAAATTGACTGTAAATTCTACCGCGCAAAAAAAAGACTATAAATTCTGAAAAAAATGGGTTGAATACGTGCCACATTTTTGGAAGCTGAAATGTGGGCCAATAGGTCGAAGCCAACGCAAGTCATTGTAAATTTAGTCAACAAATGATTCTGACATGTTAGCCGTTGGATTTACATCCAACGACCGGCATCCATCTTCAATCTCTCGTCTTCTTCCTCCAGCACCGCCGGGACCACCTCCCGCCTCCTGCTGCTAGTAGCTCTGCTTAGCATGCTTCGCTATGAAGCGCTACTCCATCGTTAGCCAGGCCATCCCTCCACCCCTCCACACCTCCTGTCTTCTCCACCGACTGCCGAACCAGACCGCACTAGAACCATTTAACCCTCGTACACCTCTCCGTCTGCGACTTTACTCCCGCGTCTTCCCATCTCCGGCTCGTTGCTGTCCGGGGCCTCGCCATCGTCCACCACCTTGGATGTGCTCGGCGCGGCATGGTCAACGTGGTCAACGAACGACACCATCGGAAGTAAACTGTGCGTGGAGAGGCTGACAGCTGGGTCCACGGCCGCACACAAGAAAATGCCTCCTTATTACGTGAAAAATAATGATTCCTCCACCTGACATCTGGGACCCACCTGAACGGCCTCTGTATTTCACGAAAAAAACGTGCCCCCCGCTGACATGTCGGACCCACCAGCTATCTTCGCACGCAAGAAAGTGCCTCCTTATTATGCACAAAAGAATGAATACTCCCCCTGCCAGCTGGAACCCAGCATAGTGGGAGGCTGACTTGTGGGCCTACTAGTGGGAGGCTGACTTGTCAACTTAGTCAATATGAACGATTCTAGCTCCTGTTACCGTACGATGTTCATCCAATGGCCGTAGTGCTTCTTCAACCTCTGGTCTTCTTACTCCAGCCGCCCAAACCAGCACCGGTCGTGCCGCGTGCTCCTGCCTCATGTGGCCGGCTGTGATGCCGCGGAGGCCTCACCGCCCCCTACTACTCCCACCACTGGCCATGCCATCCCTCTACTCACCCACACCCCCTGTTATTCTGCGACAACAGCAGCCTCACACCGCAGCTGAACCAGTGAACCCTCGTACTCCTCTTCGCGTGGGCGTCCACTGCTGTGTCTTCCCTAGCTCCGAGTCGTCCCCTTCCTAGGCCTCGCTGTCGTCCACCACCGTGGTCTCTCGGCATGGTGTGGTCAACGTGGTCAAGGAATGACTTCCATCGGACGTGGACTGTATGTGGAGAGGCTGATAGCTGGGTCCATGGCCGCAGCAAGGAAGTGCCTCCTTATTATGCACAAAATAATGATTCCTCCACCTGACAGCAGGGACCCACCGGACAGGCCACCGTATTTCGCGAAAAAACATTTCCCCCTGGCTGGTAGGACCCACCAGCTACATCTTCGCACGCAAGGAAGTGCATCCGAAAAAAAAACGATTCATCCCCTAACTGCTGGGACCCACCAGCTACATCTTAGCATGCAAGGAAGTGCCTAACAGTCGGGACCCACCTGGTCGAAGCGTACGTAGCATTGTCATTCTGGTCGCGAACGTGTACGTACATATATACTGGTGGATGTAGAGGCGCGCACATGTTGTAGTAGAGGCGCGTACGTGTCGTACTAGAGATGCGTTTGTGTCGTAGTAAAGGCGCGCACGTAGCACGTACACGTACGTACAACGGCCAATGTGCAAGAAAGAAAATACGGGCACATATGTGTACATACTGGCGGGGTCTCGAACGCCTACTCGCGCATACGTACGGCCAGGGCTCGTGTACATGGCTGGGTCGGAACAGAAAAACAGCGTCGTCGTCGTGTTCATGGGGAGGCAACGGAATGCGTCGTGTTCATGGGGAGGCAACGGAATGCTACGTGTTCATCGGGAGGGAACGGAACACGTGGGAGCCAACCGGCTGGGTCGGAACGGAATGTGTGGTCGTGTTCATCGGGAGGGCTTTGACGAAACAGGCGATGGAAACGAGGCCCGGCTGTAGGACCTTGAAGTATGTCTAGAGGGGGGTGATTAGACTACTTGACCAATAAAAATATAACCTTTTCCCAATTTTAGAGTTTGGCAGATTTTAGCTATTTTAGGACAAGTCAAGCAATCATCACACAATTCAAGCAATCATGCAAAGAGTGTATAGGCAGTGGAAATTAAAGCATGCAACTTGCAAGAAAGTAAAGGGAAGGGTTTGGAGGATTCAAACGCAATTGAGGACACGGATGTTTTTGGCGTGGTTCCGATAGGTGCTATCGTACATCCACGTTGATGGAGACTTCAACCCATGAAGGGTAACGGCTGCGCAAGTCCACGGAGGGCTCCACCCACGAAGGGTTCACGAAGAAGCAACCTTGTCTATCCCACCATGGCCGTCGCCCACGAAGGACTTGCCTCACTAGCGGTAGATCTTCACGAAGTAGGCGATCTCCTTGCCCTTACAAACTCCTTGGTTCAACTCCACAATCTTGTCGGAGGCTCCCAAGTTACACCTAGCCAATCTAGGAGACACCACTCTCCAAGAAGTAACAAATGGTGCGTTGATTATGAACTCCTTGCTCTTGTGCTTCAAATGATAGTCTCCCCAACACTCAACTCTCTCTCATAGGATTTGGATCTGGTGGAAAGAGGGTTTGAGTGGAAAGCAACTTGGGGAAGGCTAGAGATCAAGATTCATATGGTAGGAATGGAATATCTTGGCCTCAACACATGAGTAGGTGGTTCTCTCTCAGAAATGGTAAGTTGGAAGTGTAGGTTCGTTCTGATGGCTCTCTCCACGAATGAAGAGGAGGTGGAGGGGTATATATAGCCTCCACACAAAATTTAACCGTTACACACAATTTACCAAACTCGGTGGGACCGAATCGTTAAACTCAGTTGGACCGATTTAGTAAACCTAGTGACCGTTAGTGATTTTTGGTGGGACTCACATGCATCTCGGTGAGACCGATTCGGTTAGGGTTAGGGCATAACGTAATCTCGGTGAGACCGATTACACAAACTCGGTGAGACCGATTTGGTAATAAGCTTTCCAGATAGTTGGTCAGGTAAACTCGGTGGGACCGATTTGCTCTTTTTGGTGAGACCAAAATGTTACAAAAAGGAAACAGAGAGTTTACATTTCAATCTCGGTGGGACCGATCGCTCACTTCGGTTAGGCTGAAACGTTACGAAGGGAAACAGAGAGATTACAATCCCATCTCGGTGAGACCGAGATCCCTATCGGTAAGACCGATTTGCTTAGGGTTTGTGGCAGTGGCTATGACTTTTGGAATCGGTGGCGCCGGATGGAAAGAATCGGTGTGACTGATTTTGGCTTTGGGTTTAGGTCATTTGTGGATTTGGGAAAGTAGTTGAGGGTTTTGGAGCATATCACTAAGCACATGAAGCAAGAGGCTCATTAAGCAACAGCTCATCCCTTCTTGATAGTATTGGCTTTTCCTATAGACTCAATGTGATCTTGTATCACTAAAATGTAAAATGAAGAGTCTTGAGCTTTTGAGCTTGAGCCAATCCTTTGTCCTTAGTATTTTGAGGGATCCACTTTCATCATCCATGCCATGCCATTCATTGAGCTTTCCTGAAATAATAGTCTTGGAATAGCATTAGCTCAGTGAGCTATATGTTTTTATGAATTACCAAACCCACCTAGGGATAGTTGCACTTTCAATCTCCCCCTTTTTGGTAATTGATGACAACATATAGATCAAAGCTTCGACAAATGATAATAAAATTTAAATAACATCGTCGCTTTGAGAAGTATGTGGTAAGCAAGAGCTCCCCCTAAATTTGTGCATAGTTTTAGATTTGCTTTGGACTGCAAATGCACAATGAATTAGGCTCATGGGTTACTCTTCCATGTCACGTACATCTTGGTGGAGCGCTCAAAATAATAAACAATGAATACATGCACTCATCACCAAGCATAGTGAGTGATCACATAAGATAGATAGGATAATATCAAGCATGCATAAGTGTAGCTTATGATCAAACACATGATCATCAATGTCTCACAAGCATAGTATCTCAACCAAAAGCAAACAAAGATTGAAAAACCACCAAATAAAGCAAGAGAGAACAAAAGCAACACTCTCTCTCTCGAAGCCTATGATCTATACATTTTTCTCCCCCTTTGGCAATAAGTTACCAAAAAGTTCATAGAAAATGCATAGTGCTAGATCGACTCTCAGGCTTGATCTTCTGGTGGTGGTGTCCTGATAACTCCAGGGACGAAGGCTTCAGTTGATGTAGAGGGTGCTGGAGTTGATGCTGAAGCTGGTTGCACTGGAGCTGAAGGGGCAGTAGCTGGTGCTGAAGTTGTTGCTCTAGTGTCTGTCACTGGTACAGCAACTGACCTCTGGGCTCTGGGCACTTTGGCAAACACATTGTTTGTAGTCTTGCCCTTCCTCTCCTGCATGTCATCCTGCAGCTGCTCCACAACTGACTGAATCTCAGTTACCTTGACATCTAGATCATAGAATTTTTGTTCCACGATTCTTTCCAGGCTCTCCTGGTTTTGAGTTAGGGTGGCCAACCCCTTCTCAATCCTCAGAGATGATGCTATGAAGTAACCAAGCTGCTCCTGTTTGGTTTTCAAGAAATATTCAGATGCCTCCTCTTGAGTTGGCATCTTGTCAGCCTTCTCCCTCTTTGCCTTCTCCTTTTTCTCCTGAGCTTGAACTGATTGTGGATCATCTTCATTCATGACAACCTCATTGTCCTCAAAGTCTGGATAAAGTGGAAAGTTTTCCTTATCCAACTAATATTTTCCTATGCCCATCTTTGAGTTTATCAATTCTTGAATCTGAGGTGCATATCCGCAGCTCCTCTTCTGATCTGCTGCAGTCCTCTTGATTGTTTCAACTATAAGGCTCATGACTTTGAATTTCTGTGGCACATCAAATAAATGCAACATGGCATGCCCTCTGATCATGTTATGGTCACCAGACTTGGGCAACAAAGTGTGCCTCAGAATCCAATTTATGGTAGGCAGCCATGACAGCAGAAAATGGACTGATCCAAAAGTGGAAGTCTCTAGGGCTTTGTCTGGGATCTCATTGTACATGTGTGCCATGGTATTGTGTCCCATTTTCTTCTTGGCATATACATCCAGATCATCATCATTTTCCTTTGGGGCATTTATCAGTCTTGCCCATTCTTCTACAGTGGATTGGTACCTTGTACCTTCAGACATCCAAACAATTCTTCCATCTGGGTAAAAATGTGTTGTGGAGTAGAATTGCATGATAAGCTCATCATTCCAATTTGTGAGCTTTTGCCCAACAAAATCTGCAACTCCACAAGGAATAAAGCTGTCTTGCACTCCAGGATAGTGCTGTTCATTCTCCTTGATGAATTTCCAGTCAACCCACCTCATGTCACAGACTATGGGCTTCTTGTCCAACAGAATTGTTTCATAGAAGTCCTGCTGTTCCTTTGTATGGAACCTGTAATCAACAACAGTTCTTCTCCTTGTGGCATATGGATCTGCCATCCTCCATAGTCTCAGCCCTGAATCCTTCCTGATTCTCATGTCCTCAGCCACAGGATGGGCATCATTGTGATCTGGTATCTTTGGCTTGAGCTTCCTTAGAACCTGTCCTTCTTCATCTTCCTCCTCAGCAATCTCAGGCACTGGGGCCTTTTTCTTCTCAGCAGCTGGAATACTCCTGGTATTCCGCTTTGGTGTAGACTTGGCCTTGGGGGCAGCTTTGGGTGCTTCCTTGGGCTTAGATGTTGCAGCCCCAGATTTAATAGCATCACCCATAAGCTTTGGTGCCTTTGGTGCTGGTGCAGAAAGCTCTTCCTCTTCCATCATTGAAGGTTGCCCTACAACTCTGGCCATGGTCTTCTTGACCCTTTCCTTCCTTTTCTTGCTTTCATCAGCTGGCTCTTTGGGATCAGGATTTTCAGGCAGTTGAGTTGATGCTCTGGCCTTGGGCATAGGTTGCCTTCTTGCAGGCCTTTTGATCTTCATGCCTGGCTTTATATCCTTTGCTGAGCCATATTCCTTCTTGAGCACCACTTTCTTGGAAGTAGCCTCATCTTCCTCAGCTTTGTAATCTTCATCCTCTGAATCTGAAGTTCTTTTCCTCCTTTGCCTAGTTGCAGCCTTAGGCAAATTGCTAGGAGTACTTCTGCTCCCTTCATCTGAAGTACTGGAGGGACTAGTGCCCTCACTCAAGTTCATCTGCTCTTCTGCCCTGTTCTGGCTGTCACTTTGATTAGACATACTGCAAAAGCTGACTGCTGACCCTGTGAAGAGTTATAAATGAGATAGAAAAGATGAGCACCACAAAATGGAGAGGTTTTTGCAAAAGAATGACTCAAAAGTTCAGTCTTAGTTTTCCACAGAAAGCATTTCGGATCCACCGATTTTCAAACTCGGTGATACCGAAGCAGTTTTGGATCCTAAATTGATGATCTCGGTTGGACCGAGTTTCAGTTCGGTGGTACCGAGACTGCTAGGGTTTCACAAAATCCTCAAATCGGTTGCACCGATTAGTAATTCTCGGTCAGACCGAGAGTCACTAGTGCAATGGCATAAGACAAATTGGTGAGACCGAGTTTTTCAACTCGGTGGGTCCGAGATGGTTTCGGCGGAAACCTAAACCTAAAAATTTGAATCACGTCTAATCTATGAACTACTTTGGCTGGATGGAAGAGTTTCAATCGTGGCAAGAATCAATATGAAAACAATGTGCTAGGAATCAGACGTGGATAGCACAAAGATTAAGTCCATACCCTAACTTGGCGGTGGACTTGCTACGGCGGCAACGGCGGGGATGAAATCCGTTGACGGCGGCGGAGACCAGCGACAGGAGGCTGCTGGCGATGAGGAGACGATCCGGAGACCACGATGGCAGAGCAAGCTGTTGCGCGGGCGAAGGGTTTCGGAGAAATTTCCAAAATTTTGCCCGTGGCTATATATAGCCCGACCCTGTCGGTGTGACCGAGTGGAACAACTCGGTGGCACCGAGATGCATAACTGTGTTCAGTTACAGCAAATCGGTGAGACCGAAAAGTTCAAATTGGTTGCACCGAGATTGAAAACTCATATCAACTTGATGATCTCGGTAGGACCGAAATGGAAGGATCGGTCAGACCGGGAATCACAAAGAGGTTTTGGAAGTTTAAGTCCACGATGAATCGGGGACTCCGAGTGCTCCTCACACAGAGTGGTTCGAATCTGACTTGATCAAATCTTGTGATGTAGCATGAATAGAGTTTGAGGCGAGAAAAGCATAGATAGCTAAAGAAGGTTCTTAGGCATTCTTGTCCATTCACTTGGCACAAAGAAAATAATCCAAACAAACAAAACAATAAGTGGATGTCCTTGAATGAGTAAAATATGCACCAACATGCTCACACAATAAAATGGCAAATGAAATATGTGGAAAAGCATGCACAACCAATTTTAGCATCTATCAAGCAATTGGCGATGACTAGGTCATCTATATATGAGTATATTGACTTAGGAGTCAAATGAGAACATTTGATCATAGGTCATACTCATCGTTTAAGCTCAAGTGGGGTTACCACTTTTACATAATGCATTAATGTGTTCACACCATTAGAGTTGCTTTGACTCAATTCTTAGAGTTAAGCTCCCCCTAGATGTGAGATCCCCCCTTAGAGGGATGAACTAACCTTGGGTTTTGTCGATGATGACTTCATGTAGGTGTTGAAGATGTAGATGCTCAATGTTGATGTAGATCATTTGGAGCAATCCTTTGGAGTGAGTTGCACTTTCAACTTGCCTACATGGGTTAGTCCCTTAAGGAACAAACAAGAATATCCATAGACATCGAGTGATGCACACACAAGATGATGTCCATGAAAACATTAGGTTACCTTGTCCCTTGCCTTACCAACATGAGGGTTTGTGACTCCTTGAACTAGTGCAAGATGTGAAAGTTGATTGCACTTGTTCTTGCCAAAATGATATGAGTGAAGAATGTTGGCGGAGTCACCCTCAAGAACTCTCTAGTTCTTCTTCTTCGGGATCCACATCATCTTGATGGGAATCCTTGGAGTTGTAGTTGTACTTGATGAAGTAGAACTTGACGTAGTCTTGGGAACCCACTTGACCAAGGCCTTGGGTGCTTCTTCAAATGCATCAATCTCCTCTTGAAGCTTGTCCTTGCCTTTGTTCTTGTGGTCTTGTGGTGGAAGATCATCTTGAGCTTGTGTCGCCTTGAAGGAAGTAGGATCATACTTCTCTTGTTGAGGAACAAACTTTGTCTTGGGGTATTGATCTTCTTCCCACTCAACTCCATTGGCGTTGAACTTTCGTTCAAAACCAACACCTTGATTCTTCCGTTGCCTTCCTTGCTTGCGTACAATTTCCTCGAATTGCTGACTCCGGCAAGGCTCTTGTAAACACCTTTCTCTATAATTCCCTTCAATAAACTATTTTCTTGCTCAAGTGTAACTTGTCTAAGAGAATCATTAGTGGAATCAAGAGAACTAGTAGAAGCAACAACATTGGATTTGACATTATTATTGTTACTACTAGAGGAAGTATCTTTCTTGTACTTGTTACTAGACTTGACTTGAGGCATGTAAGTAGATAAGAGTAAACGCTTGGCAATGTAAGAAGAACTTTTCTTGCGGAGATCATCATTGATTGCTTTTAAGAACTCATGCTCTTGCTTAAGATTGAGCTTTTCAAAGCGTAACTTCTCATGAGCCCTTAAAAGTTCTCGATGATCTTCGAAGATAGTTTCATGAGCCAACTTAAGAGTGTTTAGTTCTTTAGTTAGAAGCTCAATTTTCTCCTTATCATTGTCATTCGTTTGATTAGCATGATTAATTGACGTTTCATCATAGTATTCATCACTAGAGTTGTCAACAAGTAAATCATCATCCACAAGCAAGTCATCTTCATCACTATTGAAATAATCATACTCAGGTTGTGTTACCTTTGGACCTTTGGCCATGAAGCATCTTCCAATTCCTTCATTTGGTGAATCAAATATGTCGTAGGAGTTGGTTGCACAAGTGCTAGACCGGCAACACCTTCATCTTGAGTATATTCGGAGTCAGAGTGATAGCTTCTCTTGGAGTGTTTTGTCGGAGTCGGAGCCGGAAACCCATTCACCAACATGAGCTTGATGTCTTCGTTTTGTGTAGCTCCTTGATGACTTGTCCTTTCTTTCCGAATCCTTGCTTCTTCGTGAGGGTCTTCGTTCATAACGATCATCTCTACTCCTCTCTCTTGGTGGTGATTCTTCTCTTTTGCTTCTTCTTTTTGGAGAATCTTCTCTTCTTTTGTAGGGTGTCGTACACTCATTGGAGTAGTATCCAGGCCTCCCACAATTGTAGAAATTGCGCTCTCGACTAGAAGATCTCTTGTCATGATAAGACCTTGACTTGGAGCTTCTCTCTTTGCTTCTACTTTTGTAGAATATGTTGAAGTTCTTCACCATTAAGCTCAATTATTCATTGAAGGTTTGTTTCTCACTTGATGATGTGGGGGCTCAATTGAGGCTTTGTAAGCAGCACTTGACTTGTTGTGAAGTTCCTCATTATCCTTGAGTGACATCTCATGAGCAACAATCCTTCCAATGACTTCCGTTGGCTTGAGATATTTGTAGTTTGGCATCATTTGGATCAATGTGCACACGGTATCATAATTTCCATCCAATGCTCTTAGGATCTTCTTGATGATGAATTTGTCGTTCATCTCTTCACTCCCTAAGCCGGCAATCTCATTTGTGATAAGTGCAAGCCTAGAGTACATTTCAGCGACACCTTCACCATCCTTCATTTTGAACTTGTCAAGCTGACTTTGGAGCACATCCAACTTGGATTCCTTGACGGATTCGGTACCTTCGTGCATATCAATCAAAGTATCCCAAATTTCCTTTGCACTCTCAAGACGGCTGGTTTTATTGAATTCTTCGGGGCACAACCCGTTGAAGATGATATCACAAGCTTGAGCATTGTATTGCAGCATCTTCAATTCTTCCGCATTAGCTTCACGGTTCGGTTCTCTCCCATCGAAGAATTCACCTTGCAAGCCAATACAAATAATTGCCCAAATGGCGGGGTTATGTCCAAGAATATGCATTTTCATCTTATGCTTCCAACTAGCAAAATTAGTACCATCAAAGTAAGGACCTCTACGGTGATAATTTCCCTCGCTAGACGCCATACTCTCCTAGGTTGTGAAACCAAGGCTATGACCACCAAAAGCTATGGAAATCAAAGCAAATGGAGACCAAAGCTCTAATACCACTTGTAGGACCTTGAAGTATGTCTAGAGGGGGGGTGATTAGACTATTTGACCAATAAAAACTTAACCTTTTCCCAATTTTAGAGTTTGGCAGATTTTAGCTATTTTAGGACAAGTCAAGCAATCATCACACAATTCAAGCAAGCATGCAAAGAGTGTATAGGCAGCGGAAATTAAAGCATGCAACTTGCAAGAAAGTAAAGGGAAGGGTTTGGAGGATTCAAACACAATTGGAGACACGGATGTTTTTGGCGTGGTTCCGATAGGTGGTGCTATCGTACATCCACGTTGATGGAGACTTCAACCCACGAAGGGTAACGGCTGCGCGAGTCTACAGAGGGCTCCACCCACGAAGGGTCCACGAAGAAGCAACCTTGTCTATCCCACCATGGCCGTCGCCCACGAAGGACTTGTCTCACTAGCGGTAGATCTTCACGAAGTAGGCGATCTCCTTGCCCTTACAAACTCCTTGGTTCAACTCCACAATCTTGTCGGAGGCTCCCAAGTGACACCTAGCCAATCTAGGAGACACCACTCTCCAAGAAGTAACAAATGGTGCGTTGATGATGAACTCCTTGCTCTTGTGCTTCAAATGATAGTCTCCCCAACACTCAACTCTCTCTCATAGGATTTGGATCTGGTGGAAAGAGGGTTTGAGTGGAAAGCAACTTGGGGAAGGCTAGAGATCAAGATTCATATGGTAGGAATGGAATATCTTGGCCTCAACACATGAGTAGGTGGTTCTCTCTCAGAAATGGTAAGTTGGAAGTGTAGGTTCGTTCTAATGGCTCTCTCCACGAATGAAGAGGAGGTGGAGGGGTATATATAGCCTCCACAAAAAATCTAACCGTTACACACAATTTACCAAACTCGGTGGGACCGAATCGTTAAAATCGGTCGGACCGATTTAGTAAACCTAGTGAGCGTTAGTGATTTTCGGTGGGACTCACATGCATCTCGGTGAGACCGATTCGGTTAGGGTTAGGGCATAACATAATCTCGGTGAGACCGATTACACAAACTCGGTGAGACCGATTTGGTAATAAGCATTCCACAGAGTTGGTCAGGTAAACTCGGTGGGACCGATTTGCTCTTTACGGTGAGATCGGAATGTTACAAAAAGTAAACAGAGAGTTTACATTGCAATCTCGGTGGGACCAATCGCTCACTTCGGTTAGACCGAAACGTTACGAAGGGAAACAGAGAGATTACAATCCCATCTCGGTGAGACCGAGATCCCTATCGGTAAGACCAATTTGCTTAGGGTTTGTGGCAGTGGCTATGACTTTTGGAATCGGTGGTGCCGGATAGAAAGAATCGGTGTGACCGATTTTGGCTTTGGGTTTAGGTCATTTGTGGATGTGGGAAAGTAGTTGAGGGTTTTGGAGCATATCACTAAGCACATGAAGCAAGAGGCTCATTAAGCAACACCTCATCCCTTCTTGATAGTATTGGCTTTTCCTATAGACTCAATGTGATCTTGGATCACTAAAATGTAAAATGAAGAGTCTTGAGCTTTTGAGATTGAGCCAATCCTTTGTCCTTAGTATTTTGAGGGATCCACTTTCATCATCCATGCCATGCCATTCATTGAGCTTTCCTGAAATAATAGTCTTGGAAAGCATTAGATCAATGAGCTATATGTTGTTATGAATTACCAAAACCACCTAGGGATAGTTGCACTTTCACCGACGTACCGCAGAACGGAGGAAACGACCTTGTGTTCGACCGGCCACGTTCAAAACGGGATCCTGTTCATTGGGAGGGGTCTGGCGTACCGCAAAATGGAGGAAACGGACCTCCTACGATCGAAACGGGGGTCCTGTTGATCGGGAGGGGTGTGGCGTACTGCAAAACAGAGGAAATGGACCTCCTACGGTCGAAACTGGGGTCCTGTTGATCTGGAGGGGTGTGGCGTACCACAAAACGGATGAAACGGACTTGTGTTGCAGCGCTACGGTCGAAACAGGGGTCCTGTTCATCGGGAGGGGTGTGGCATACTGCAAAACAGGACTCCACGGGATACTGTTCATCTCCAGTGTCGACCTCCTCCAGCCTCCACGGGCTGCTGTTCATCCAGCCTCCACGGCGCACTACTCCACCGGCTACTGTTCAACCACCCCTCCACGGGCACCCCTGCACCGTCTACTGTTCATCCAGCCCTCCACCACACCACGGGGTCCTGTTCAACCACCCCTCCACATGGGCACCCCTCCATCGTCTACTGTTCA
>NC_041391.1:556324536-556373311 GCF_002162155.2 Triticum dicoccoides | reverse complement strand
TCACTGTTCATCCAATCGATCAACTTCAGTTAGCAGCAGTAGCGAAGGAATCGCTTGATCGGGTTCAGTTAACAGCCATCGATCGATTGCTCGGGTTCAATAACGCATAGCCTGCAGTGCAATCACCCAGGTTCAGTTAGAGCCCAACGCCTCGCTCAGGTTCAATTAGAGCCAACGCCTCGCACACACGCGCGTACGTGTACGAGAGAAACGCGCATCGCTCGGCCCCCGACCTCCCACCGTAACCGGGAACTCCCCGAAATTTTCCTCGCCCTCGCTTCTACCACGGTTTTTTCCGTCATGGACGGCCCAAAGAATGTCATGCAGCTGCGTCTCCGGCCCGCCCAGGACGAAAAGCCCATTTTCTGTCATGATTTTTTGTCATAGAAGTAGGAGCCCACCACATCTATGATGATACCGGGTTTTGTCACAATTATCGTCATAGAAGTGTCATATGTATGGCATAATATTTTTTCGTTCGGCCCAAAATGTCATGGATGTGTCTTTTTTTTGTAGTGCATGTGGCGGCACGTAAATGGTAAGTAGAACGCCCACAGTTTCAATTAGACTTGTGTTTCCGATTTGTAACATGACAGCACTTGTTCCAAAAATGACTTTCTTGATTGTTAATGTGTGTGCCTTCGCAAATAGGACAAAAATGAACCACAACATGTTGGTGCTATGTGATGACACCACGCCAAGTTTCATGATTTTCAGGTGAGTTTTGGATTTATGGGAATTTTAAAACCAAGTTTCTCGATGTTTCCCGCCGAGCCAAGATGCCCAGATGTTTGAATTTCATTCCCACTTCTTGCATGGGACCTAGAAATTCGCCCAGGTACACATAAATGATTTTCCAACTAACTTTTGTGCACTGGAGCATGCGATTATAATTCAAATTTGAATTATGTGCATTAAATGCCTGGAAAATCAATTAATGTATAAAAAAAGGCCAAACGTACCCATAATAATTCCAAATTTTAGCACGAAACTCCTATTTGGTCTAAGCTACTTGTGTAAAAAAATTAGGGCGGGAGGAGGCAGTGTATGTCGTTTCGCACACGAAGGTGACACGTTCCCTCTCGGAACCACGAGCCTTCTTGAGAGAAGCTCCGGTTTGCAAGAAGCTTATACCAAAGCTTTTCCCAATTCGGCCAAAAAAATTACCACAACATGTTGGTGCCATGTCATGACACCATGCCAAGTTTCATGATTTTCAGGCGTGCTTTGGATTTATAGGAATTAAAAAACCAAGTCTCTCAATATTTCCGGTTGAGCCACGATGCCTAGATGTTTGAATTCCATTCCCATTTCTTGCATGGGACCTAGAAATTCACACAAGGACACACATGTGATTTTTCAACCAACTTTGGTGCACTAGAGCATGTGCTTGTAGTTCAAATTTGAATTATGCACATTAAATGCCCAGAAATTCAACTAGTGCATAAAAAAGGCCAAATGAACCTGGAATAATTCCAAAATTTAGCACGAAACTCCTACTTGGTCTAAGTTGGATGTGTAAAAAATTAAAGTGGGAGAAGGCACTGTATGTCTTTTCGCACACAGAGGTGACACGTTCCCTCTCGAAACCACGAGCCTTCTTGAGAGAACCTCCGGTTTGCAAGAAGCTTATACCAAAGCTTTTCCCAATTCGGCCAAAAAAATTACCACAACATGTTGGTGCCATGTCATGACACCATGCCAAGTTTCATGATTTTCATGCGTGTTTTGGATTTATAGGAATTTAAAAACCAAGTCTCTCAATATTTCCGGCTGAGCCACGACGCCCAAATGTTTGAATTCCAATCCCATTTCTTGCATGGGACCTAGAAATTCACCCAAGGACACACATGTGATTTTTCAACCAACTTTGGTGCACTGGAGCATGTGCTTGTAGTTCAAATTTGAACTGTGCACATTAAATGCCCAAAAATTCAACTAATGTATAAAAAGGGCCAAACGGATCCAGAATAATTCCAAAATTTAGCACGACACTCCTATTTGGTCTAGCTACATGTGTAAAAAATTAAGGCAGGAGAAGGCAGTGTATGTCATTTCACACACGGAGGTGACACGTTCCCTCTCGGAACAATGAGCCTTCTTGAGAGAAGCTCTGGTTTGCAAGAAGCTTATACCAAAGGTTGTCCCAATTCGGCCAAAATATTACTACAAGATGTTGGTGCCATGCCATGACACCATGCCAAGTTTCATGATTTTTAGGCGTGTTTTGGATTTACAGGAATAAAAAACCAAGTTTCTCAATATTTCCGGCCGAGCAACGACGCTCAGATGTTTGAATTTCATTCCCTTTTCTTGCATGAGACCTAGAAATTTACCCAAGGACACACATGTGATTTTTCAACCAACTTTGGTGCACTGGAGCATGTGCTTGTAGTTCAAATTTGAATTATGTACATTAAATGCCCAGAAATTCAATTAATGTATAAAAAAGGCCAAATGAACCTGGAATAATTCCAAATTTTAACACGACACTCATATAGTTCTATGTTGCTTCTGTAAAAAAATCAAGAGGGGAGGCGGCGTATATCATTTCGCACACAAAGATGACACGCCCCCCTCGGGAACCACGAGTCTTCTCGAGAGAAGCTCAAGTTTGCAAGAAGCTTATACCAAAACTTGTCCAAATGTGCCATGAAATGACACCATGCCAAGTTTCATGATTTTTAGGTGAGTTTTTAATTTACAGGAATTTAAAAACCAAGTTTCTCAATGTTCCCGACCGAGCCACGATGCCCAGATGTTTGAATTTCATTCCCATTCTTGCATGGGACCTATAAATTCACCCAAAGACAGACATGTGATTTTTCAACAAACTTTGGTGCACTGGAGCATGTGCTTGTAGTTCAAATTTGAATTATGCACATTGAATGCCTGAAAACTCAATTAATGCATAAAAATGTCAAATGAACCCTGAATAATTCTAAATTTAAACACGACACTCATGTAGTTGCATGTTCATGTACATAAATGTTCTAGAAATTCAAACACCATCCTTTCCCTTCGTAACAACATTTTGTCTTTCAAAACATAATGAAAAAATCAGGTATACCTCAAAAAGTTTACTAGCAAGAATCATGTGGGATGCGATATAAAATATCTTGGTGAACCGTCTTGTTTGGATTACGCAGGAAGCTTCGTCATCTATAGTCCACCGCCCGCGCTTGAAGCACACTTGCGCGCCAGTTTCTCGCGGCACCGAGTGAAATTTTTCTGTCACTGCGGAAATATCTATCTCCCCGCCCCTCCCTCCCACCAAAAGCCACATTTCCAGTGTTCCTCCTTGCTTTCCAAGTTCAAACCTTCACTGCTGCTGACTGGCAACTCAGCCTCCTCGTCGACGACCCTTCTTCTTGCAGCGCTGCCTCCTCACCGGCGACCCTTCTTCTTGCAGCGCCGCCTCCTCGCCGGCGACCCTTGTTCTCTTAGCGTCGCCTCCTCGCTGGCGACACTTCTTCTTGCAGTGCCGCCTCCGCACCGCCGACCCTTCTTCTTGTTGCGTGGCCTCCTCGTCGCTGACCCTTCTTCTTGCTGCGTGGCCTCGTCGATATGGTTAGGTAATCCACGCCCCAACCACACCATCCTCCTCCTTTCCCGTCCCACATGCCCCAACCAACAGTGTGACACCTTCCGTCGAAATCACTAGCACCATCCTCTAATTAAGAACTGCCCGCAACCATTTTGCATGCAGTATAATGTGGAGCTTAGTAGCATTTGGCAGCGGAGAAGCAAACCACGGCCGCACGCGCGCACATGGTCACTATAGCTGCCATGCATGCCGACTACCAGATCTTGGAGGAGCACCTCGTCTTTGAGGCCACCATCGACATGGCCATGCGGTTGTCTACTTTAAAATACAGTTCGTGTTGTTTTCTCGAGGCCATCATCAGTGCCTTCTAGTGATTTGTCCTCTGTAATGTTAATATGCAATCTGATGTTCAGTTAACAGTTTGGTCCTCTGAAATGTAATGTTCAGTTAACAGTTTGGTCCAACAGTTGCTACATTTCGTAGTACTGTTCTCAAGCATTCTTTGTTTTGTTAACTATCTTATCTTCTAGTACATGTTTCTATTCTGCAAAGTCGTGCTCAGTTAACTGTTTTGGTTCATTTGGTCTGTTGTCCATTTAACTGTTTGGTTCAATTCTGCAATTTGATTTACATTTACTGTGGGTACAATTTTGTATTTTTATGCATGTGAGAAATAAATTGAATTTGGTTGTACTCAATACATATTCTACTGATAGTATGGAAACTCTCAGTTAACCTCATTAAGATCTTCCGTATATGTGTTGCATGGAAACAATGGGAGACAATGCGGTTTACCATCGGGGTTTGCTCATGCATGGTCCTTTCGCTAATAGCACATTATTGTGCAGTTGCAGGAATCTTTCTAATATTTAGGTTTCTTACAATTTGGTCTTGCACACATAAGTCTTGTTGTTAGAGGCTTAGACCCACTGTTCGACCCATTTTGCATATGGGGAAATGAGATGTCCATGAATATCAGTCAAGTCAAGAAACTCAGAAAGATTGTTAGGATGAAGAAACTTGTGACGAATAATAGCAAGATCTTTGTTTACACAATGAATAGGATGGTATTAACTCTTCTACCTTGTTTCTACCCCTTGCGTCATTTCAAAATTTATAACAGTGATTTATGCATACCTTTGTTTTCACCACTTTTCAAAGCAGTTCACCGATGATTACCTCTCAAACCACCTGCATGGTCAAGAGTTGAGGAAGGTATTCATTCAAGACCCATAGTACAACATTGAAGTCTTCCTGAAGAGGACGAAGGTTGGGCGGGCAATTATGCATAGCCACTAGCCTAAAGTTGTAAGGACATTCAACATCACTGAAGGCTCAATATTTGCCTTCCGCTTCTGCAGTTTCCAAGATGAGATTCATCTATCTATTTATGGTGTATGATGCTACTTTCCAAAGGTTTTCGATTTTGCATGTGAAACTTGGTGCTGTTGTGTAATGGTGTAACTGAGTGCTGAAGCTATCTGATGTAATTTGATTATGAAATCCTGGTTGTTGTTATACGGATATGAAATAGCTGGTGTGTTTTATAGGAAATGTCAATTTGATTACTACATGGATTATCAATAATAGTCTAATTACCCTGCTTATTGGGGTTTTCTATTGCAGATAGTTACTCAGACAACACCGTGGGCGATGAACTCAAACAACCCACACGATTTCTAGAAAGTAGGCGTGTTGGTTCAACTAACAATCACACACGGCTTCCTACAGAGAACTATTTGTGTTAGGCTACCTTGCACAAACGTTTCCACACAAAAAACTGTGTGTGATATACATATGAACGGAAATGTTTTTCTGGGTTTCACCATGTGGGATGTACATACAAACAGAAATGATTGGGTTTCGATGCCTTTCCCGATCGCGCACGAGCTCATTTTGCCCCCGCCTGTGTGGCCGGAGGGCCTATCCCGACGGTTTCTGGGTCGTGTGGGAATGCCCCCCTATCGCTCACTAGGCGATAGTTTAGAACTCCGTCGCAGAAAGGAGGTAAAAACCGTTTGTATAGCACATCTCTACACCAGTGATAAATTTTAATTATTCATGCTAGAATTGTATTGACCGGAAACTTAAATACATGTGTGAATACATAGACAACACCATGTCCCTAGTAAGCCTCTACTAGACTAGCTCGTTGATCAAAGATGGTTAAGGTTTTTTAACCATGGACATGAGTTGTCATTTGATAACGGGATCACATCGCTAGGAGAATGATGTGATGGACAGACCCAGCCGTAAGCTTAGCATCAGATCGTTTAGTTATTTGCTATAGCTTTCTTCATGTCAAGTATCTGTTCCTTCGACCATGAGATCATGCTACTCTCAGATATCGGAGGAATGCCTTGTGTGCTATCAAACATCACTTTGTAACTGGGTGATCATAAAGGTGCTCTATAGGTATCTCCGAAGGTGTCTGTTGGGTTGTGTGGATCGAGACTGGGATTTGTCACTCCGTGTGATGGAGAGATATCTCTCGGCCCTCTCGATAATACAACATGCTAAGAAGCTTCATGTGACTAATGAGTTTAGTCATGAGATCTTGTATTATGAAACGAGTAAAGAGACTTGTCGGTAACGACATTGAACTAGGTATGGAGATACCGATGATCGAATCACGGGCAAGTAACATATCGCGGGAGAAAGGGATTTGCATACGGGATTGCCTGAATCCTTGACATCCTGGTTCAACCGATAAAGATATTCCTTGAATATGTAAGAATCAACATGGGCATCCAGGTCCCGCTATTGGTTATTGACCAGAGGGAAGTCTCGGTCATGTCTTCATGATTCTCGAATCCGTAGGGTCGCACGCTTAATGTTCGGTAGCGCCAGGGTAGTGTTGAGATATTAATAGTGGAAAGTTTGAAGGTTGTTCGGAGTCTCGGATGGGATTTGGGACATCACGAGGAGCTCTGGAATGGTCCGGAGGTAAAGATTCATATATGGAAAGTTGTTATCGGGGTTCTGAAAAAAGTTCAAGGTTTTTCGGTATCGTACCGGGAATGTTCTAGAAGGTTCTGGACTGGGGCCCACCTACTTTGGGGGACCAACTTGATCGTGGGTAGTGGGGAAAGTCCCCACAACCATGGTCTAGGCGCACCAAGACCCGAGGGATTTCCTCCCCCCCTTTGACCAATGACCCTAGGGACTTGGAGGGCAAGCTACCAGCCCCCTCCACACCTATATAAAGGTGGGAGGCATTGGGGGCAGCCCCCTTCTACCCTTGCCCGTTACCTCTCCCAACTCCTTCCATGTTTCACCGGTACGCGCTTGGCGAAGCCCTGCCGGAGTTTCACTGCCACCACCATGCCATCATGTTGGTTAAGATCTCATCTACCTCATCTCCCTCACTTGCTGGATCAAGAAGGAGAGGATGCCACTAAGCCGTACATGTGCTAAACTTGGAGGTGCTACACGTGCGGTACTTGGATCGGATTGGATCTCGACACGAGTACGACTACGCCAACCATGATCTCTAGATTGTTAACACTTTCGGTCTACAAGGGTAAGTAGACACCACTCCCCTCTCATTGCTATACATATCCTAGATTAGATCTTGGGTGTTTATAGGATTTTTTTTATTTTCACCCAGTGTTCCCCATCAATGGTATCAGAGCTAGCTCTGTCGGATGTGGGGTCCGGCCAAACCTTTAAGGTTCAAACTCTGGGGTGCGTGCGAAGATCTTCCCCCTTCCGATCCATGTCTAAACGCCTCGCTGAGAATCTAAGCTAAACGATGAAAAACACAAGGGACACAAGATTTATACTGGTTCGGGCCACCGATGTGGTGTAATACCCTACTCCAGTGTGTGGTGTGGTGGATTGCCTCAGGGGCTGATGATGAACAACACAAGGGGAAGAACAGCCCCGCGAGAGGTGTTCTTGGGCTGGTGCGGTGAACTACTTGGGTGAGTTTGACCGCCTCTAGATCTGATGAGAACTCTATGCCCTCTCCCCTCAGATTGCTCTCTACGATTGTGGCTAGCCCTATTTATAGAGGCCCTGGTCCTCTTCCCAAATATTGAGCGGGAAGGGCACCAACAACGACCAATCTGAAGGTGAACATCTAGTACAAGTTATCCTAACTAAAGTTGGTCTTCGGCTGCCAAAGGCACTGGCGATGACGCCGTCTTGGGCTCCACGGTGACCTCCATCCTGCTGCTCTGCTAGTCTTGGTCTCGTTGCACCGAAATGGTAACCTTTGCTTGATGCCTTGGTACTCCAAGCATGTGCTTGCCCCCTTTGCATCAAAGAGGAAACAAGGACATTGTGCAGGCCGGCGCCCGCCTGGCGCCCGCCTGGTCTCGATCGTCATGGCTTGCATCACGGGCACTGTCGGTGTCAAAACCGGCGGATCTCGGGTAGGGGGTCCCGAACTGTGCGTCTAGGCGGATGGTAACAGGAGACAAGGGACACGATGTTTTACCTAGGTTCGGGCCCTCTTGATGGAGGTAAAACCCTACGTCCTGCTTGATTGATATTGATATTGTGGATGTTTACAAGAGTGGATCTACCACGAGATTAAGGAGGCTAAACCATAGAAGCTAGCCTATGGTATGATTGTAATGGTTGTTGTTGTGTCCTACGGACTAGAGCCATCCGGTTTATATAGACACCGGAGAGGGCTAGGGTTACATAGAGTCAGTTACAACGGTAGGAGATCTACGTATCTGTATCGCCAAGCTTGCCTTCCACGCCAAGGAAAGTCCCATCCGGATACGAGACGAAGTCTTCAATCTTGTATCTTCATAGTCTTGGAGTCCGGTCGATGACGATAGTCCAGCCGATGATAGTTCGGCTGATGATGGTAGTCCGGCTATCCGGACACCCCCTAATCCTCCCTCAGTAGCCCCTGAACCAGGCTTCAATGACGATAAGTCCGGCGCGTATATTGCTTGGCATTGCAAGGCGGGTTCCTCCTCCGAATGATAGAAGATTGTGAACACCAGGATAGTGTCCGGCTCTGCAAAATAAATTCCACATTCCACCATAGAGAGAATAATACATACACAAGTTCAATCTACTGACATTTTTTGCGGCATGACGTCACGCCACTACCAAGCCATTACTTGAATCGTTTTTTACTCTACCACCTCAGTGCATTTAGCGAAGCGGTTTCCTTGGCACGTCTTATCGAAGCAGAGATCGTGTTCCCCCTTAATCCGGGATTCTCATCAATACGGACGTGGATAACCCAACCGCGCCATTGATGGTGACGCTTGGGGGATAAGTGAGTTTTACCAGGCTGGTGGGGGACGCGTAGACTTCGCCCGCCCATATAAGGGATAAGGATTCACCTTTTCACCTATGCCTTCTTCCTCCTTTGCTTATCCATCTCCGCGCACTCGAGCTCCAGCTCCCAAGCCCGCACATCTCGTCTCAACCTTCCCCAGTGATGTCTGGATCGGGAGGCAAGTGGATGACCTCCTCCGTTACGGAGGAGCACATTGAAAGACTGCGCAGCGCCGGCTACCTGTCCGGCAACATCGCGCACCGGCTGCCCGACGAGGGGCAGCTCATCCCCACCCCTAGGCCCCATGAGAGGGTCGTTTTTCTTCCCCACTTCCTCCGCGGACTGGGCTTTCCACTTCACCCCTTTGTCCGGGGGCTCATGTTCTACTACGGCCTGGATTTCCATGATCTGGCGCCAAACTTCATCCTCAACATCTCGGCGTTTATCGTCGTGTGCGAGGCCTTCCTCTGCATCCAGCCCCACTTCGGCTTGTGGCTCAAGACCTTCAATGTCAAGCCGAAGGTAGTGAAGGGCACTCAAGCGGAGTGCGGAGGCGCCATGTTGGGCAAGATGCCCAACGTCTTTGGTTCGAAGGGGCCTTTGTGGAATCCGTCAAGGGGTGGCAATCAGGGTGGTTCTATATCTCCGAGCCACGCGACCCTACGTGGGCGGCGGCGCCCGAGTTCAGATCTGGTATCCCCATGCAGCTCACCTCCTGGAAAGAGAAGGGCTTGTTGTGGGGTAGTTCGGAGGAGCTGACAGGACTCCAAGCCTGTATCCAGAAGCTGGTGAAGAAGCTCAGGCTGGTTAACGTGGTCCAAGTCATGCTCGTCTGCCGGATTCTCCCATGCCAAGAGCGGGCATTCAATCTGTGGGAGTTCAATCCGGAACAGCACCAGGCGCTGAGCGGGCTCTTCGACACGACGTACGAAGGCGCCTGGAGGGTGCTGTTCAAGGGCGTAGAAGCCCCCGCATCCGCGACTGAAGATCATGGATTTCGCTCGTAGCGCCAAGCCGATGAGGTAAGTGATTCTACCCCTTTACGGGACACTTGCTTTTCATAGTTTGACTCTATGCGGGTTTCAATTTCCCCTTTTCCTTTGACAAGACTGGATGAGGAAGGCGGAGCAGATTATCTGCCCGGCTCCTATGCCAGAAAACCCAGTAGACGCCCATCTAACGAGGCTGCTGGTTCTGGCACCACACGTGGTCCGGAGAAGAAGGCCAAGAAGGACGCCACGGGTGCTCGAAAGAGTTCCCGTTTTCAGGTGTCCGACGACTCCGGGGCGGACTCCTCCCCCGAAAACAAGGAGGAGAAAGAGGACTCTCTCCCAGAGGAGGGAGAGAGGAAGAGGAAGGCTTCCCCAACAGGGGAGGCCGAAGGGTCCAAGAGGGGAAGGACTATTCCCCCGGACAGCTCCGCCAACATCAACATTGGCGAGGAAGAATGGCCTTCAAGGGCCAGGCCTCCGGCGAGATCGTAAGTATCCGGATTCCTGAATGATTTATAATTTCTTTTTCTGCGTCACATAGTGTCATTCTGATGCCGCATGCTGCCTGTAGTCCGGCCAATGATGATCTCCCCGCTTCATCGAGCGGGTCGTTGGCTCCATCGGATGTAGACTCCATCCCGACCGCCTCCACCCCTCGCGACACCGAGGACGCCGAGGTGGGATCCCAAGAAGGGACCCATCAGGAGGGGGCTCCGGAGGCGCCACAAGGCGGCCTCCCGGACTTTGCGCCGGACTCCACATCAGAACCCGCAGTGTTCCGGAGTCCGGCCGACGGCCCCTTCGCACGAAGGGCAAGACCGTGACGCCGACAGCTTCCGTCCAACCGGAGGCGCCGGACAATTTGTTGGAGGAGCTGCAGAGCGCTTCCATCGAGGAAGAACACCGCACTATTATGAGTGCGGTGATTCAGAAGGCATAGCTTGCCAAGAGCGGGCTGACCGAAGCCTGCAGTAGCCTTCTATCAGGCTTTGAGGTAAGAAGTTAAAAATATGCAATGTAATACCGCATAGACAGTAGCCCCTGATGCTCGGTTCGGTGTTCGGAAAGAAAAGCCGGACTGAGGATCTGAAAAAAAGAAGATATACGCAGGGTTGCTAAAAAATTATGTCAATATGGGTTGCAGGCTGCGCTGCTGACCTCTGCCGCACTGACTGCGGAGGTCGGTGCTTTGAAGCAGGAGCTCGAGCAGTCCGAGCAAGAGCTTGGCCACGCCAAGAAGCAGCTCCAGGACAAAGAAGGTGAGTAACACCACTTTGAACTTGTACCTTACAGAAAAGGATTTAGGTTGCAACAAAAAATAACAAGGATAACATGGGTACTGCAGGGGCCACGAACGAGGTGGTGACCCTGAAGGAGGCCATGTCCGCGGCCGAATGCAATGCGGCCGCGGAACGGGCAGAGCGAGAAAAGCAGGAGGCGTGGGTGGCGGTGGTTCGGCAAGAGCTCCAGGCTCTCATGGAAAAGCATGAGAGTTTGGAGTGTGACTCAAAGACTCGAGAGTCCGAGCTTGCCTCGGCTCTCGAAAGTGCCAAAACTGCCAAGGCCGATGCCCATAAGTCCCTTCAAGAGATTGAGTTGGTGAGGAAGATAGCGGCGGGTAAGGCATTTTTCATGCACAGCAAGCATGTGAATGTAAATTACGTGTTACTTACCCGAATTCGGAGCTCTCCAGGGGCGTTTGTAGATCTGCCTCGCAGCGTGTCTGATGCCGCCACATTCTACCGAGCCGAGGAGGGGAGCTCAATGGAGAAGGTCTTCTGGTCTCAGTATGCTGAGGCCGGCCATCCGGTGCCCCCTAGCGACCAGCTGAAGCAGCTGGTCGAGCTCCACAAGGTGGCCGAGCAGGCCATGAAGGGCCTCATAGTCCGGCTGTGGCCTGGAGAGGCCATGCCTGGGAGCTATTTCGGCCTCGTGCGACGGTTGGTGGATGCGTGCCCCTGGGTGGAGGTTATCAAGCGCTCCGCCTGTATTGAAGGTGCTCGTCGGGCCCTTGCCCGCGCCAAGGTGCATTGGGGCAAGCTGGATGCGGAGAAGCTAATCACTGACGCGCCACCAGCGGGCAAGGAATATCGTACGCCCGAGATGTACTATAAGACTATCCTGAAGGGTGCCCGCAAGATTGCGGATGATTGCCCCAGGGATGTAATTATTGAGTAAATTCGCAATGTGTTATCATGTGCGCTGAAAACTTTGTTCATATGCGCTAAGCAACGCTTGTTAATTTAAAATATTACCTTCTGTGCGGCCGTTTATTAAATCTGAGAGATGGCAAGTCGTCGGCTTCAGCCCCCATGCCACGAGTGTTGGGGTGTTCGGGATAAACTTGAGCACTCTTGTTCCCATTTTTGGGTCCATCTAGGGAGGCACTCAACACAACGAACAAGGCAACCGGACTTATAGTGCTTGAACACTCTCACTTAGCCATAGAATTCTATAATTTTAAATTTCGGCGAAGCCCCTAGTATTCGGAAGACCGAATTCGGGGCGCTATCCACGCCTTCGTCGGACATTGTCCAGTACTTCACTCGAAGCGGCGTAGGTCTTTAAGGACCCGAAAAGACCTCTCGAACAGCGACCAATCTCTCGCCTTATCATGAAGTCAGTTTTAGCTTTCTCCACTGAGGCATTAACCCGGCTCAACCGGGGTGCAATCGCAGTGGTTCTCCCAGTGCTACCTTAGCCGATAGAACGGAACGTAAGGTGCCAAACTTGGGAGCCGGGCAAACCCAACTATTGACCCAATACATGATTCGGAGCCGATTCATATAATGCTATAAGTTCGGGGTGCCGCACTTGTGAAAGTGTTCGGACTTTATCACACCATAATGCGGGGAACATAAGCCCCTGGTGTATTTGGCCGTACCAAAATGTATGGATGCAACATGTCGTAAATGAACATATATATATAAGGTAATGCAATTATGGGCAAAAAGTGCTGCATTTTATTCGAGAAGATCTGCTATGAGTGCGGAATGATATAAATAGTGCGGAAAGCAAGGGATTGGACGAATTAAAGGCGTCTCCCTCCAGGGGTAGGCCGCGGAATGGTGTATTTAACAAATTTAATGCTCGTAATGGAGACCACCTGAGTGTTCATCGCAGCCTTTGTCCCTCCTGGCTGTTGCATCATGAGTTCGGCAGGTTCACCGCCGGACAGAGTTCTGTATAAAAAAGAGAGAAATAAAAGATAAAAAGAGCGACACACTTGGGAGCCCCTGGTGTGGTCGAACCGCACTTTGGGTCTGTTGTGTTTGTGCCTCTCCCCCTATGCCCATGGTATCTCCAGGGCGTAATTATGTACGCGGAGAGTTTGTCTTACAATTGTGCGAGGGCTGGGGTTGAGGCCGCATTGCTACGCGTGCTCGGAACGTGCCAGGTGGTCTTGGTTGATGTTGCTCCGGGCGCATTTGGCCGTGTCCGGTCGTTTAATGGCCGGACTCGAAAATTGCCTTAAAAGGCTGCTCTGTACTTCTGCCGCGAGAGCTGCTGTATGTTCCTCCGTTCGGAGGGAGCGTTCCGTGTTTCCATTGACCGTGATGACTCCACGAGGGCCTGGCATCTTGAGCTGAAGGTATGCATAATGCGGCACCATGTTGAATTTTGCGAACGCGGTTTGTCCGAGCAGAGCGTGATAGCCACTACGGAATGGGACTATGTCGAAGATTAAGTCCTCGCTTCAGAAATTATCCGGGGATCCGAAAACCACTTCCAATGTAACTGAGCCTATACAACTGGCCTCGACACCTGGTATGACGCCTTTGAAGGTTGTCTTTGTAGGTTTAATCCTTGAAGGGTCTATGCCCATCTTGCGCACTGTATCCTGATAAGGCAGGTTCAGGCTACTGCCGCCGTCCATCAGGACTCTTGTGAGGTGAAATCCATCGACGATTGGGTCTAAGACCAATGCGGCGAATCCGCCATGGCGGATACTGGTCGAATGGTCTCTTCGATCGAAAGTGATCAGGCAAGAGGACCATGGGTTGAATTTTGGGGCGACTGGCTCCATCGCGTATATGTCCCTTAGTGCATGCTTCTGCTCCTTCTTGGGTATATGCGTTGCGTATATCATGTTTACCATCCGAACTTGAGGGGGGAATCCCTTTTGTCCTCTGTTGTTCGGTGGCCGGGTCTCTTCCTCGTCATCGCTGTGTAGCCCCTTGTCATTGTTTTCGGCGATTAATTTGCCTGCCTGCTTGAATACCCAACAATCTCTGTTGGTGTGGTTAGCTGGCTTTTCGGGGGTTCCATGTATTTGACAGGAGCGGTCGAGTATTCGGTCCAAATTGGACGGGCCCAGAGTGGTTCTTTTGAATGACTTCTTCCGTTGACCGGGCTTGGAGCCTTGGAATCCGGTGTTGACTGCCGTATCCTCATTGCTGTCGCCGTTAATGCGGCGTTTGTTTTTGTTTTGACGCGACCTGCCATTGCGGTCCTTGGTATCCGGACTGCCAGCGTTTTTGCTGAGGTTGTTGCTGCGAGCTGCGCAGAAGCGGGTCATGAGTGATGTGAGGGCTGCCATGGATTTCGGCTTTTCCTGTCCTAGGTGCCGGGCCAGCCACTCGTCGCGGATGTTATGTTTGAAGGCAGCGAGGGCCTCTGCATCCGGACAGTCGACGATTTGATTTTTCTTTGTTAAGAATCGTGTCCAGAATTGCCTGGCCGATTCGTCTGGCTGCTGGATTATGTGGCTTAGGTCATCTGCATTCGGTGGTCGCACATACGTGCCCTGGAAGTTGTCGAGGAATGCGGCTTCTAAGTCTTCCCAGCATCCAATTGACTCTGCGGGCAGGCTGTTAAGCCAATGCCGAGCTGGTCCTTTAAGCTTGAGCGGGAGATATTTGATGGCGTGAAGATCATCGCCGCGGGCCATATGTATATGGAGGAGATAATCCTCAATCCAAACCGCGGGGTCTGTTGTGCCATCGTAGGATTCGATATTAACGGGTTTAAACCCTTCAGGGATTTGATGATCCATTACTTTGCCGGTGAAGCATAGTGGGTGCACGGCGCCTCTGTATTGAGCAATATCGCGACGTAGCTCGAGAGAGCGTTGTCTGCTGTGTTCGGCCCGGCCGGAGTAGTTGTATCCGGCGCGACGGTATTCGTCGTGGGTCTTGGGGCGCCCACGTGATCCATAGATAGATCTGGATTGTCTTGCCTTGTCCTCCAATATATCTCGCAAGTCCGGCGCGTTCCCCCGTGGCTTCATGCTTTTTGAGCGATGCCGGGGTACGGTTTTGGTGGAGGGCTTGCACGCCTCTCTGTCGCGGCCACGAGGTGGTCGGTCTGCCGTGTTGTGCGCTAGTGATGCAGGTTTGTACGCTTCCTCCTCTAGTCGGGGGAGCAACTTGCGTTTTGGGTAATATTTGGAGGGGCGTTCGAGTTCATACTCTTCGGCCGCGAGGACCTCGGTCCATCTGTCAGCCAGTAGGTCTTGATCATCTTGAAGCTGTTGCTGCTTTTTCTTTAGGCTGTTTGCCGTGGCCATTAGCCTGCCTCTGAAACACTCTTGTTCGACGGGATCCTCAGGCACGACAAATTCGTCGTCGTCGAGGATTGCCTCGTCTCCGGTGGGAGGTAAGTAATTATCATCCTCGACCTCTTCGTCTGCCGCCCTCTCGTGAGGGCTTGCTTCTGCCTCCTCCTGCGCTGGATCATGCTGGAGGGGGTTGTCTTCGGCACTTTCTGGGGTGTTATTATCTCCTGTGCCGGAATCTCCATTCTTGCTGTGGCGGGATTTAGAGCGGCGCCGCTGACGTCGGCGCTTGGGCTGTTTCTTTAAGGAATCGGCGTCCGTTGCTTCTTCGTCGTCCCCATCTTTTGGGGTGTCCACCATGTATATGTCGTATGACGAGGTGGTCTTCCAGTGTCCTGTAGGCACTGGTTCTTGATAGTCTCCGGCATCGTCGTCCATACCGTCGATGTCTTCGGAGTCGTAGTCGAGTACGTCGGTTAGATCGTCGACGGTGGCTACAAAGTGGGTGGTGGGTGGGCTCTGAATTTCTTCGTCGTCCGCGTCCCAACCATCCTGGCCGTAGTTCGGCCAGGGCTCTCTGGATAGCAAGATATGCTTCAGCGAATTTAAGATATCGCCGAAGGGTGAGTGCTGAAAGATGTCCGCAGCGGTGAATTCCATGATCGGCGCCCAATCGGATTCGACTGGCAGGGGCGCAGGAGGTTCGGAGTCCGGCAGAGAGTCCGGCACCTCGGAGTCATGAGCTTTATGCGGGACAAGGTAAGTGTTCGGCTCCATCGCCGTAGAAGTTGCAGCTCCCGAGGCGGTGTCCAGCCATCCGTCCTCGATCTGTGCGATCGGCTCCGGACTATGGGTCGGAGCGGATTCATGTGCGGCCTCCAAGGTGCTGTCCGGCGGCAGAGTTAGGTCGTGCCCATCATGACAGCGCGGCACGCTCGGCTGTGGCTCAGATCCATCGAAGATCAAGTCCCCGCGGATATTGGCCGTGAAGTTTAGGCTTCCAAAGCTGACCTCACGGCCAGGGGCGTAGCTTTCGATCTGCTCCAGATGGCCAAGTGAGTTGGCCCGCAGTGCGAAGCCGCCGAATACGAAGATCTGTCCGGGGAGAAAAGTCTCACCCAGGACTGCGTCGTTGTCGATTGAAGAGGCCATCAGGCCTATCGGTGACGACACAGAGGAACTCTCAACGAAAGCACCAATGTCGGTGTCAAAACCGGCGGATCTCGGGTAGGGGGTCCCGAACTGTGCGTCAAGGCGGATGGTAACAGGAGACAAGGGACACAATGTTTTACCCAGGTTCGGGCCCTCTTGATGGAGGTAAAACCCTACGTCCTGCTTGATTGATATTGATATTGTGGATGTTTACAAGAGTGGATCTACCATGAGATCAAGGAGGCTAAACCCTAGAAGCTAGCCTATGGTATGATTGTAATGGTTGTTGTTGTGTCCTAGGGACTAGAGCCATCCGGTTTATATAGACACCGGAGAGGGCTAGGGTTACATAGAGTCGGTTACAACGGTAGGAGATCTACGTATCTGTATCGCCAAGCTTGCCTTCCACGCCAAGGAAAGTCCCATCCGGATACGGGACGAAGTATTCAATCTTGTATCTTCATAGTCTTGGAGTCCGGTCGATGATGATAGTCCGGCCGATGATAGTTCGGCTGATGATGGTAGTTCGGCTATCCGGACACCCCCTAATCCAGGACTCCCTCAGGCACCTCGCGAGGTACCCTTGCCTTGATCTCTCCGCCTCCTCGCGAGCCTGCCTGGTGAGGCCGCTCCTGAGGAAGCCTTGCATCGTCCGCCCCGCGAGGCTTGGCCCCTCGAGAGGGTCTTGAGCTTATGTTGATGAAGATGGGCCGCACTACGCCACTACTTGAGCCACGCCGCAAGCCGCAGGCAGGAAAGTTTGGGGACCCCCGTTCCTAGAACGCCGACAAGCTCTATGGCTAGATGTATTTGCACGAGTAGAACACAAAGTTGTTGTGGGCATTGATGTTCAGATTGCTTACTTCCCTTGTCTTATTGGATTCGGCTTTATTGTGGGATGAAGCGGCTCGGACAAACCTTACTTGTCCTCGCACATGAGACCGGTTCCACTGTTTGACATGCAACTTGTATTGCATAAAAGTGGCGTCGCGGGTGTCTGTCTATCCCACGTTAGTTGAATCTGATTTGATGAGGGTGGTCCTTGTAGAAGGTTAAAAGGCAACTTGTATATCACTGTTGTGTTTTTTCATAGATAAGAACATTTCTTATAGTTTGCCCTAGCAGCCACGTAAAATTGCAACGACAAAGTAGAGGAAGTCTAACTTGTTTTTGCAGGGCATGCTGGGATGTGGTATGGCCAAAACATGATGTGATATATGTTGATGTATGAGATGATCATGTTTTGTTTAAGTTCACGACTTGCATGTCATTGAGTACGGCAACCGGCAGGAGCCATAGGGCTGTCTTTAATTTATTGTATGACATGTGTGTCAATTCTTAAACACCATATAATTGCTTTACTTTATTGCTATGCGTTAGCAATAGTTGTAGAAGCAATAGTTGGCGAGACAACCACGTGAAGACACGATGATGGAGATCATGGTGTCATGCCAGTGACGATGGAGATCATGTCGGTGCTTTGGAGATGGACATCAAAAGCACAAGATGACAATGGCCATATCATGTCACATATTTTGATTGCATGTGATGTTTATCTTTTACGCATCTTATTTGCTTAGAACGACAGTAGCATTATAAGATGATACCTTCACTTAATTTCAAGATAAGAGTGTTCTCCTTAAGTATGCACTGTTGTGATAGTTCATCTCTTCGAGACACCTCGTGATGATCTAGTGTGATAGACTCTACGTTCACATACAATGGTGTAAGCCGGTTTTACACATGCGGTATACTTGGGTTAAACTTGACGAGCCTAGCATGCACATACATGGCCTCAGAACACAGGAGACCAAAAGGTCGAACATGAGTCATATAGTAGATATGATTAACATGGAGATGTTCACCGTTGATGACCACCCCATCTCACATGATGATCGGACATCGATTGGTTTATATGGATCGTGTGAACACTTAGACAACTTGAGGGATGGGGATTTAAGTGGGAGTTCATTAGTGATTTGATTAGATGAACTAATTATCATGAACATAATCTATAGTCTTTGCAAATTATGTTGTAGATCAATAGCTTGCTCTATAGCTCCATGTTTTAATATGTTCCTAGAGAAATACTAAGTTGAAAAATATTGTAAGCAATTATGTGGACTAGGTACGTAGTCTGAGGATTGTCCTCACTGCTGCACGGAAGGCTTATGTCCTTGATGCACCGCTCAGTGTGCTAACCCCTCTAGCGTCGTCTATGGATGTTGTGAATGTCTGGCAGTCACATTCTGATGACTACTTGATAGTTTAGTGAGCCATGCTTTATGACTTAGAAGCGGGGCTCCAAAGACGTTTTGAGCACCATGGAGCATATGAGATGTTCTGGGAGCTGAAATTGGTTTGTGAAGCTCATGCCTGGATTGAGAGGTATGATGCCTCCAACAAGTTCTTTAGCTATAAGATGGAGGAGAACAACTCCGTTAGTGAGCACGTACTCAAAATGTATGGGTACTACAACCGCTTGAATCAATTGGGAGTTAATCTTCCGAATGAAGTAGCGATTGACAAAGTTCTTCAGTCCCTTCCACTAAGCTACAAAGGCTTCGTGACGAAATATAACATGCAAGGGATGGAAAAGACGATCCCGGAGCTATTCGCGATGCTTAAGGACGCAGAGGTAGAAATCAAGAAAGAGCATCAAGTGTTGATGGTCAATAAGAGCACCAGTTTCAAGAATAAAGGCAAGGGAAACAAAGGGAACTTCAAGAAGAATGGCAAACCAGTTGCCGCTCCCATGAAGAAACCCAAGGCTGGACCCAAACCTGAGACTGGGTGCTTCCATGCAAGGGGAATACTCACTAGAAGCGGAACTACCCCAAGTACTTAGTAGATAAGAAGGCTGGCAACGTCAACAAAGGTATATGTGATATACATGTTATTGATGTGTACCTCACTAGTGCTCGTAGTAGCGTCCGTGTATTTGATACTGATAATATTATTAACTCGAAGCAAGGGCTGCGGAGTAACAGAGACTAGCTGAGGGTGAGGTGACGATGAATGTTGGATGTGTCTCCAAGGTTGGTATGATCACCATCGATACGCTCATAATACCTTCGGGAATAGTATTAAACCTAAATAATGGTTATTTGGTGCCTACGTTAAGCACAAAACATTATATCTGGACATTGTTTATTGCAAGACGATTAATCATTTAAGTCAGAGAACAATGGTTGTTCTATTTATATGGATAATATCTTTTATGGTCATGCACCCCTAGTGAATGGTTTATTCTTGTTGAATCTCGATTGTAGTGATATGTGAACCATGCCTCATAGTGGTGTAAAGCGCATCAAGAAAGTCCATGCCGACGGACTTTTGGAATCACTTGATTATGAATCATTTGAGACATGTGAACCATGCCTCATGGGCAAGATGACTAAGACCCCGTTTTCCAGAACAATTGAGCGGGATAGTGACTTATTGGAAATAATACATACTGATGTATTGATGTCTACTAGAACTACGTCGGTATTTCCCCAAAGAGGAAGGGATGATGCAGCACAACAACGGTAGGTATTTCCCTAAGTGATGAGACCAAGGTTAACAAGCCAGTAGGAGAACCACGCAACACAACGTAAACAGCCCCTACACACAAATAATAAATACTTGCAACCCGACGTGTTAAAGGGGTTGTCAATCCCTTTCGGGTAACGGTGCCATAAATTGGCACGGAGATGGGATAAAGTTGTGATAGATAGGATAAATAGATCACAAATAAAATAAAGTACAGCAAGGTATTTTTGTATTTTTGGTTTAATATAACTGAAAATAAAAGCAAATAAAATAGACCGTGAAGGCAAATATATTAAAGAAGAGACCCGGGGTCGTAGGTTTCACTAGTGGCTTCTCTCGAGAAAACTAGAAAATGGTGGGAAAACAATTACTGTTGGGCAATTGATAGAACTTCAAACAATCATGACGATATCCAGGAAATGATCATTATATAGGCATCACGTCCAAGATTAGTAGACCGACTCCTGCCTGCATCTACTACTATTACTCCACACATCGACCGCTATCCAGCATGCATCTAGTGTATTAAGTTCATGGAAAAACGAAGTAATGCAATAAGAATGATGACATGATGTAGACAAGATCTATTTATGTAGAAGTAGACCCCATCTTGTTATCCTTAATAGCAACGATACATATGTGTCGTTTCCCCTTCTGTCACTGGGATCAAGCACCGTAAGATTGAACCCATCAGAAAGCGCCTCTTCTCATTGCAAGATAAATAGATCAAGTTGGCCAAACAAAACCCAAATATCGGAGAAGAAATACGAGGATATAATCAATCATGCATATAAGAGATCAAAGAAGACTCAAATAACTTTCATGGATAAAAACATAGATCTGATCATAAACTAAAAGTTCATCAGATCACAACAAACACACTGCAAAGGACTTACATCATATGGATCTCCAAGAGACCATTGTATTGAGAATCAAGAGAGAGAGAGAGGAAGCCATCTAGCTACTAACTGCAGACCTATAGGTCTACAAAGAACTACTCATGCATCATCGGAGAGGCGCCAATTATCGTGGAATTGTCATGGCAGATGTCCTAGTGTGAGGACTTAGTCGTGGAGCCATCGCAACTAGGTTAGCTTAAAGGGGTTAAACGGGACAAAGGACACAAAGTTTATACTGGTTCGGCCCCTTGCGGTGAAGGTAAAGGCCTAATCCAGTTTGAGGTGGTATTGCTTATGTCTCAATTACCAGGGAGCGAATACGCTTGACCTAGCTTTCGGTCTCTTGTTTCTTGCCCTGAACCGCCGTCGGGTCGTCCCTTTATATACACAGGTTGACGCCCAGCGGCTCACGGAGTCCCGGCCGGCTTATAGACAATGTGTCCGGCTCTGTGACTAAATACACTTGCCTTACAATATAAGTCATACATATATGGCGGTTTACCCCTATGGGCCCTAACTCGCCCTTGGGCTTTACGCCCTTGCTTCATGAACCGCCATCTTCGACATCCTCATGGGCTTTGTATGGATGAACCGCCATAGGTATAAGTCGGCCCCTCCTGGGCGGGTCATACCCAATAGTCATATCCCCAACATTAGGCCCCAGATTGATTTGAACTCGTTCATGTCAATCTCCAACACTTAGAAAAATCCTTCCTTCTTTATTCTTGCAAGATCTCATAACCCGCCATGACGTCATCTCCTGCGATTGTGGTAACCCACCATGACGTCACCTATCATTAATATCACACAATACCCAATATATCTTAATAGATCCTTATCTTTAATAGCCATCCCAAAAATTGAGGCGTCCGAATAGCTGGATAATCATTCTTTGGCCTCCTCGTTTTTTGCGCCCACCTATTACCATTCTCCTTATAAATAGGGTCAAGCAGCCCTTCTTTCACTTTCCCCTCTTTTCCTTCTCGTCTTTAACCTCTCTCCGTGACGCATCTGCACTTCTGAGCACTGTCGCCGCCGTGAAGCTCTTCGTCTTCCTCGACCTCGGCCGCTGCATCGACCTGAACGGGACCAGAGAAACTGCGGCGCCTCTTCATCGCTCATCAGATCCTGTAAGCACGTTATCTTCTCCACCATAGATCTCCATTAGGGTTTCTGCAATCCTTATGAGTTCATCATCGTTCTTCATCACGCTTCTGTTTAATCATTTGCTTTGATCGAAAAATGGCCCTAAAATATACAGAACCTGTTTCTATCCTTCGTCTTAATCATTGAACATACCCTTTAGATGCAGAAATCTCGCCCATGTGCTAGTTCATCTGGTGCTGCAATATTTAGGCTTTGATTTATTTTCTTTTTTCACACAGCGATAATCCAAATCACCTGCTCCAGTCTATAAAACCTGTTTATTCAACACTTATCAGATTTCACTCTTGATAGATATCAATCTGGTCATGGCGGCTTACATCACCGGTTATCACTAGCCATATATCATTAGGCCCCTTTTAAGCCGCCACTCTGAATATATACTGTATTGTTTTACTTCCGGCTTAATGAATCAACTTAAACCAGCAAAAATGTTCTTTCTTTTAGGCTTCTTTCTTCATATGCCACCAAAGACAGTCACTTCATGTAATTGGGTTCCCTCCATTGTCACTGAGAACACGCTCAAAGACTTTGTCAAAACTGGCTATCTACCAGCAAAAAATGTCATGCATTATCGCGCCCCCAATCCAGAAGAAGAAAGACCTCAGCCAAAGGATGACTAGGTCATTGTTTTTACTGATCACATGAATCGGGGCTTCTCACCGCCCGGTTCTAAATTTTTCCGAGATGTTCTGTACTTCTTTCAGCTTCATCCTCAAGACATCGGACCCAATTCCGTGTCAAACATCTGCAAACTTTCAAGTTTTCTGTGAAGTATACCTTCAAGAGGAGCCCAGTGTTGAACAGTTTAGGGAATATTTTTATTTGAACCGCCAAAACAATTTTACGAACGGACCCATCTTGGAACTTGGCGAAATCTCAGTTCAACAAAGAAGAGATGCTATCTTCCCCTATGCTTCCTTGCCGAGTCACCCCAAAGATTGGAACCAGACATGGTTTTATTGCAAGATACCTCTCCGGCTGATGAGAATCCACTGCCAGGCTATCGTGCCCAGCGTCTTGACCCAAAACATCGTCTTCCTGGAAAGCTTACCCCTGTCGAACGTGCAAAACTTGCCCCCACCATTGCAAAGGTCAAGGCTCTGCTGGGAAATGGGTTAACTGGCATTAACTTGCTTCGGTGCTGGGTTGTTTGGCAGATCATACCCTTGAGTCGCCGATCTGACTTAATGTGTACTTACACGGGTGGTATAAAGGATCCACTACGCCACAGCTCCGTGCGTTTAACTGGTGAGACAATCAATGAAATGACAAAGACCCTTCTGAATGAAGATCCGGAAGACTGCAACAAAGTGGGTCTAAACCCTTTTTGCAAACTTAACCCGCCACCAGATGTGAGTCTTTAAATTATTTACTTTTACTTTCATCACTCCAATATTCTATTAACTCCACTTTGATGACTTTCACAGGCTAAATCTGATTTTTGGAAAAAGAAATATGACCATGAAGCTGACAAAAAGGCCAGGGCTGCCAAGAAAGCTGCCAAGAAGAATAAGAAGAAATCAAGTACTTCCGAGATGTTTGAACTGGACGATAGCTCTGAGTCAGAGGTAGCTCTTGATTCCCTTGGCTCCTTTTTCAACTATCTTATTGACATTGATTATCATCAGGATGACACGGGGGCTAGTCAAGCGGTCGAGGAAGAGGTAACTATCATTTCCTCCGACTCTGAGCCTTTGCCAAGATAGAAAATTCGAAGAGTAACCCGAAAAGTAAGCTTTTCACACCCCTTAGCTCATCTGGATCCTCACTTTCTTTTGAAGCAACAACAACATGAGAGCCGGTGACAGACTTAGACCAGCGGAGGTGAAGAATTATCTTCTGATTTACCAAATACTCCAGCTCCAAGGAAACGTCGAAACAAGGTCATCCCAAAATTAAACTCTTTTTATCCTCTGGCGGGTCTCATTCGTCAGCCACTTAATTCTTCCGATTCAGATTATCAGGAGACTTCTCGCTCCTCTTTCGGCGACTCATCTCAGTCACAGTTGTTGGCTTTCAAAACTGCTCCTGGGTGATAACAAATACTTATTATTTGTTTCCTCCTCAGGTTCTTATCTTTGTACTGACCTCTCATAACTCATGCATTGGAAAAGAAAAAACTAGCAAGAAAGCAAAGGTGACCAAGCCGGATGAAGACCCCAAAGTTCATGAACCGGAGCAACAAATTCTAGTGTCTGACACCTCTGTCCCACAACCAGAAGAACATGTTCATGACATTCCACCAGAAATTCCTGACCCTTCCATTGACCAAACAAACAACAATCCTTTGAATACTGAATCATCAAGCCCAATTAAACCGGCTGAAACACATGCCAATGATGTGATGATTACTAGCATCGGCTTTAGAGAGCCGGGAAGACCTACTGTCTTGGCCAAACACTCCGCCAAATAAGAATATATTGAGAAACAAAAAGTGAGATTTTACGTTGCCAACTATTCTAAATTGAGCGTTAGTGAAGTATTCTCTGGTTATCTCAATCAAGTGCACACCAGCCGCGACCTTGAAGTTGACATGGTGAAGCAGATGCATCAAAAATATGAGGTATGAACTCCTTCTTTACTGAGTTATGCATATCCTGTTAGCCCCCAAGTCTATTGTGTATGATAGAATTGAATATGCCATAGATTTAGAATAACCATGAGTATAAATAGTACCCTTGATATAATCTTTTAAAATCCGGCTTACCTATCCAAGTTAAAGCAGATCTTTAATGATTAACAATGCATCTGTAGCCCCCAAGGGCCGGTTTGATCAGCATGAATTAGCCGGTCCTGTTCATCATTGTTTATAAATCAAAGCTTACTTGTGTAGCCCCCATGAGCCGGTTGTGATTGTTTGCGGCACGAACGGGTCATCATAAAGTAGTAAGAAGACACAAGAAATATTCATTAGCCCCCAAGTGCCAAGTACTCTTGCTTGCAAAGTGCTTGGGAGTTATTCACATAAGCCGTTGTATGAACAATTTTTTTGTCAGGCATTAGCCCCCAAGTGCCAAGTGTTGTTGCTTGCAAAAGGCTTGTGACTTCATTTCTATAACCCAAATATGAACATGATTTTGAACCAGTGTATGTACAGGACACCACTGCTCAACTTCAATCGTAATTGACTGATGTGAAAACCCGGCTGGAGCACTAAGAATCTAAGACCCGGAAACCGGACTCAAAATTCCAATTTAGCTTGGTTGAAATGGAAAAACTGAAGACCAGTTTTGAGGCTGAAAGAAACGCCTAGGCTAAAGAGAAAACTGCCTTGACACAGCAGGCTGAAAAGGCGGAGGCGACTCTTCAGGAGGTGAGCACTGAGCTTACCGGTTTAAAACACCATGTATCTCAGATGGTTTCTGCTATCTTTGGTGAGTCGCCTTGCTAGTATCAAATTTGAATCTCTTCCTTGATGGTATAAACCGCCTCTAACCAATCCATAATTATTATTCAGGTCCTAGGAGCAACAATCTTAGTCAAGAGATGCTTGTGAAGCTCAAGGCTGTTTATACACGTCTAATAGCTATATACTGGAACTCTGCGCGCACTGGCCCCAATTTCTCCGACTAATCAAGCACCTACTCTCTTGAGTGATGTCTTGAAAAAGCTTTCTGTTCTGCCTGCTAGGATTAACGAGATGAAGCAATCATCTACAAGATCCAGTGCTATGATAGCTTTAAGTCGGGCCAAGGCATGGCTAGAAGAGCTAGACCCGACCGATATAGCTACTGGGTATCCAAGCTTAAAATAAGATGGCATTCCCTTTGAGAAGAAAGACTTTGCTGCCTACGTGAAGGAGATACGTCCCCTGGCCAGCCTGATTGCAAATGAAATGGATCTTTCAAGATACCAACTTGCTTATGACATGGAGAACTAGAAGATGCCCATGCCGGCTTATAAAGTGATGGATCTAATTCCCCCAATCCGTAAGCATACTTTTGCTCCTGAAGTTGAACCGTCTGAACTTATAGATGATGAAGCTGAATTCCCAGCCTTGTGTGGCATCGATTGGTCATCACCAAATTTCCAGACGGCGGAGGAGGACGAAGAACCGAAGAAGGATGGTCCAGAAGCCTCAAGTCGTCAAGGCCAAAAAGAGTGATCCGCCAGGCGGTTTAAAATATGTGATCCATTGAAAACACTTGATCTTTTTGTCTCCCCGAGTCATGTAATAGGCTAGCGAAACTTTGCTCTATCATGCCTTCATGCACGTTTGTGTTTTGCCCAACACTATTTGATCTGCCACTTGAAAACTATCATCTTACACTTATGATGACATTGATTTATGCAGATGAGATTTAGTACTATCCTACACAGAAGTAGATCACAAGAGCCCTGGCGGTTTACCGCATGGCGGGTCATAATATCCCATATAAAACCACTGATGATTAAAATAGTTTATAGGCAGGGCCGATTTAATCATAATTAGATATAATCATAACAAAAATATCATACCTGTGATATTGAATCGTACTGCCAGCTTATGATACCCATGCAGTAAGGCTGATAACCCTAAACTTAGAATACAAAACTTCTAAGTATTTAATATCATCATATGCTGGCGATTTATCGTCCGAAGCCAGGCCGGGTTATCAGAAACCACAGATACACTCAAATATGAGCCGTCAGAATTGAGGCTACATGGCCTGAATCACTTTAAACCATATGCCAATATGGTACCAAGATGAACCCAAAAAATGTTCCAAAAACAAACCAAAGCGAGAAAACGAGGCTTTCATAGGCCGCCAAGCCTAAATCTCTGAGGATTTCATGGGCCGCCAAGCCACTAAGTTAACCTTTTACACTTTGTGAAACCGGCCTCACATGACCGCCGTTTTAACCTTGACAAGTTCAGGGTCTATGTAAGATTGATTGTCAAGAGTTCATCTTGTCATTCCGGGATTACCCAGGCGGAGTGGCAGCTTCTACAAAGCAGGAGAACCGGAAGGTTTTGTTTAATACACCTGGTGTTCCAAACCAGCTCACAAGGGTAGTAACGATATGTTCTCTTTGGTGAATACACCTATGTTTGAACAGGAAGCCCCCAAGTGCTTTGTGGCATTGAGCCGATCAAGAGGGATATTCATAGGTATGCTCATTGAGTAGGAAGCCCCCAAGTGACCATTCAAATTGTGGCATTGAGCCGATCAAGAGGGATATTCACAGCTATGTTCAATGAGCAGGAAGCCCCCAAGTGACCATTGAAATTGTGGCATTGAGCCGATCAAGAAGGATATTCACAGCTATGCTCAATGAGCAGGAGCCCCCAAGTGACCTTTTTGTGTGGCATTGCGCCGATCAAGAGGTATATTCACAACTATGCTCAATGAGCAGGAAGCCCCCAAATGACCTTTTTGTGTGGCATTGCACCGATCAAGAGGGATATTAACAGTTATGCTCAATGAGCAGGAAGCCCCCAAATGACCTTTTTGTGATGAAAAAGACTCATTATTCTTGGAGATGAAATGGTAGAGGCCCTATTTTATCAGGGGTGCTGGCTTTATTATAATCATCATAATATATACATTGCCAAAATATGTACATTGTAAAACCTGGTGGCTCAAGTGTAGTAAGGCCGAAGATGAGCGATATTCCATGGTCGGCGGGTCTCCTTCTTCGACTTACGTGAGTCCTCGTGGTCTCGACTTTCGATAAGGTAGTATGACCCATTGTTCAAATTCTTGCTGACCACAAAGGGTCCTTCCCAAGGTGGGGATAGCTTGTGCATATCAGTTTGATCCTGGATAAGCCGGAGCACCAAGTCACCTTCTTGAAAAGTTTTGGTCTTAACCCGACGGCTATGATAACATCATAAATCTTGTTGGTAAATCACCGAGCGAGCCGCCGCAAGGTCACGCTCCTCATCTAACAGGTGAAGTGCATCCTGACGTGCTTTTTCATTATCAGCTTCAACATAAGCCTCCACGCGGGACGAGTCATGACGGATGTCTCTAGGGAGAACCGCCTTTGCTCCGTAAACCATGAAGAAAGGCGTGTAACCCATGGATCTGTTGGGGGTAGTATTGATACTCCATAGCACTGAAGGTAACTCCTCCACCCAACAACCCGTCGTCCTCTGCAAAGGAACCATAAGCCGGGGTTTGATGCCTCTCAAAATGTCTTGATTGGCTCTTTCAGCTTGACCATTGGATTGGGGGTGAGCTACTGACGATACGACAAGTCGAATATGCTCACATTGACAAAACTCTTTCATAGCACCCTTGGACAGATTAGTGCCATTATCAGTTATAATGCTGTGGGGAAAACCAAAGCAAAATATTACCTTTTTGATGAATTGAACCGCTGTTGTCACGTCACACTTACTGACCGGTTCTGCTTCGACCCACTTTGTGAATTTGTCAACCGCCACCAAAAGGTGGGTGTTTTTATCCTTGGACCTTTTAGAAGGCCCAACCATATCAAGCCCCCAAACTGCAAATGGCCAAGTAATTGGAATCATCCTTAATTCTAGAGCCGGCACGTGAGCTCGCCATGAAAATTTCTGACAACCATCACATTTACTGACCAAATCATCTGCATAAGCATGAGCCGTCAGCCAGTAAAATCCATGACGAAAAGCTTTAGCCACAAGAGACTTCGAGCCGGCATGATGACCACAATCTCCTTCATGAATCTCGTGAATAATTTCACGGCCCTCTTTAGGAGAGACGCAATGTTGAAACGCCCCAGTAACATTGCAATGGTGCAGCTCTCCATTAACAATTCTCATTGACTTAGACCGCCGGGTTATCTGTCTGGCCAAAGTTTCGTCCTCAGGTAACTCGCCCGGGTCATATAAGCCAAATATGGGACTGTCCAATAAGGAATAGCATGAAGAGCCACCACCAATTGCGCTTCCGGGTCAGGAATAGCCATATCTTCCTCTATAGGCAATTTGATAGAAGGGTTATGCAGAATATCCAAGAAAGTGTTAGGTGGCACCGGCTTACACTGGGACCCTAACTGGCTTAAGGCATCAGCCACCTCATTTTTCCTGTGATCAATGTGTTCCACTTGATAACCCTTGGAGTGCCCAGCAATAACATCAACCTCGCGGCGATAATCCACCATGAGTGGATCCTTAGAATCCCATTTGCCTGAAACTTGTTGAGCCACCAAGTCTGAGTTGCCGAAACATCTTACCTGGCTTAAACTCATCTCCTTAGCCATCCGAAGACCATGGAGCAGGGCTTCATACTCAGCTGCATTGTTAGTACAGGGAAACATCAACCTTAAAACATAACAAAACTTGTCACCTCGAGGGGAAGCTAAGACCACTCCAGCCCCCAAGCCCTCCAATTGCCTGGACCCATCAAAGTGAATAGTCCAATATGTGTTATCTGGATTCTCTTGAGGCATCTGCAGCTCTGTCCAGTCACTGATGAAATCCACAAGTGCTTGAGACTTGATGGTCGTATGAGGCATATACTTCAAACCATGAGGTCCAAGATCAATGGCCCACTTGGCTACTCGACCTGTGGCTTCTCTGTTTTGAATAATATCCCCTAAGGGAGCAGAACTAACCACAATGATGGGATGACCCAAAAAATATTGCTTAAGCTTCCGACTGGCCATGAACACCCCATATATGAGGGTCTGCCAGTGCGGATACCTCAGCTTGGACTCAATAAGCACTTCACTGATATAGTAAATCGGTCGTTGAACCAGATATTCCTTGCCTGCTTCCTTCCGTTCCACCACAATAGCTACACTAATAGCCCGGGCGTTAGCAGCCACATATAATAACAATGGCTCCTTATCAATAGGAGCAGCAAGGACTGGCGGCTCAGCTAGCTGTTTCTTCAAAGCTTCAAACGCGTCATTAGCAGCATCACTCCAGACAAAGTGATCTATTTTCTTTATCATCTGGTACAGTGGTATAGCATTCTCACCCAACCGGCTTATGAACCGGCTTAAGGCAGCGATACGACCCGCCAGATGTTGAACATCATTGATACACGCCGGCTTTGCCAAGGAGGTAATGGCCTTGATCTTCTCCGGGTTAGCTTCAATGCCTCTGTTAGAAACCATAAAATCCAAGAGCTTGCCTGTTGGCACACCAAAAACGCACTTGGCCGGGTTAAGCATCATCTTTTAGACCTAGAGATTGTTGAAGGTCTCCTTCACATCATCTATCAAAGTTTCCTTCTCTCTGGATTTCACCACAATATCATCCACATAAGCATGAAAATTGCACCCAATCTGACTGTGAAGGCAATTCTGCACACATCGTTGGTAAGTCGCCTGGGCACTCTTGAGCCCAAAAGGCATAGACACATAGCAGAAGGCTCCAAAGGGAGTGATAAAAGTTGTCTTCTCCAGGTCTTTAACTGCCATCTTGATCTGATGTTAACCAAAATAAGCATCCAAAAAACTCAAACGCTCACAACCTGTCGTAGCATCAATTATTTGATCAATACAAGGGAGAGCAAAGGGATCAGCCAGACAAGCTTTCACTACAAAAAAAGACACATCCGTGACATTTTGGGCCGAACGAAAAAAAATTATGTCATACATATGACACTTCTATGACAATAATTGTGAAAAAACCCAGCATCATCATAGATGTGGTGGGCTCCTACTTCTATGAAAAAAAATCCTGACAGAAAATGGGCTTTTCTTCCTGGGCGGGCCGGACACGCAGCTGCATGACATTCTTTGGGCTGTCCATGACGGAAAAAACCGTGGTAGAAGCGAGGGGGAGGAAAATTTTTGGGAGTTGCCGGTTACGGCGGGAGGTCGCGGGCCAAGCGATGCGCGTTTCTCTCGTACACGTACGCGCGTGTGTGTGAAGTGTTGGCTCTAACTGAACCCGAGCAAGGCGTTGGGCTCTAACTGAACCCGAGGGATTGCACTACAGGCTACGCTTTACTGAACCCGAGCGATCGATCGATGTCTGTTAACTGAACCCGATGGAGCGATTCCTTCGCTACTGCTGCTAAGTGAAGCAGATCGATTGGATGAACAGTGAGCGTTGCGGGGGGGTTTGGATGAACAGTGAGTGGTGGCGTTGCCTCTGGATGAACAGGACCCCATGGGGTGGAGGGCTGGATGAACAATAGACGATGGAGGGGTGGTTGAACAGGACCCCGCGGTGTGGAGGGCTGGATGAACAGTAGATGGTGGAGGGCTGGATGAACAGTAGACGGTGGAGTAGCGCACGGTGGAGGCTGGATGAACAGGAGCCCGTGGAGGCTGGAGGAGGTCGACAGTAGCCCGTGGAGGCTGGAGGAGGTTGACAGTGGAGATGAACAGTATCCCGTGGAGTCCCGTTTTGCGGTACGCCACATCCCTCCCGATGAACAGGACCCCCGTTTCGACCGTAGCGCTCCAACACTAGTCTGTTTCGTCCGTTTTGCGGTACGCCACATCCCTTCCGATGAACAGGACCCCCATTTCGACTGTAGCGCTCCAACACAAGTCCGTTTCATCCGTTTTGCGGTACGCCACACCCCTCCCGATCAACAGGACCCCCGTTTCGACTGTAGGTGGTTTGTTTCCTCTATTTTGCGGTATGCCACACCCCTCCCAATCAACAGGACCCCGTTCCGAATGTGGTCGGTCGAACACAAGGCCGTTCCCTCCGTTCTGCGGTACGCCGGGCCTCGTTTCCATCGCCTGTTCCATCCAAGCCGGTTGGCTCCCACGCGTTCTGTTGCCTCCCGATGAACACGACGCATTCCGTTGCCTCCCCATGAACACGACGCATTCCGTTACCTCCCCATGAACACGACGACGACCTTGTTTCTCCGCTCCGACCCAGCCATGTACGTATGCGCGAGTAGGCGTTCGAGACCCTGCCCGTATGTACGTATGTGGCCGTATTTTCTTTCTTGCACCCTCGCCGATGTACGTACGTGTACATGCTATGTGCGCGCCTCTACTATGACACGTGCGCGCCTCTACATCGACCAGTATGTATGTACACGTTCGCAACTAGAATGACAACGCTACGTACGCTTCGACCAGATGGGTCCCGATTGTCAGGCACTTCCTTGCCTGCGAAGATGTAGCTGGTGGGTCCCAGCAGTCAGGGGGCGAATTATTTTGTTTTTTTGTTTTTTGCCCGGACGCACTTCCTTGCGTGCGAAGATGTAGCTGGTGGGTCCCAGCAGTCAGGGGGTGAATCATTTTTTTCCCAGACGCACTTCCTTGCGTGCGAAGATGTAGTTGGTGGGTCCCAACAGTCAGGGGGAAACATTTTTTTGCAAAATACGATGGCCCGTCCGGTGGGTCCCCGCTGTCAGGTGGAGGAATAATTATTTTGCGCGTAATAAGGAGGCACTTCCTTGCAGCCGCCATGGACCCAGCTGTCCGCCTCTCCATGCACAGTACTCTTCTGATGGAAGTCGGTCATTGACCACATTGACCACGCCGCGCCGAGAGCACCATGGCGGTGGACGACGGCGAGGCCTAGGAAGGGGACGACGCGGAGCCAGGGAAGACGCAGCAGTGGATGCCCACGCGAAGAGGAGTACGAGGGTGAGGCTGCCGTCGCCGCAGAATAACAGGGGGTGTGGGTGAGTAGAGGGATGGCCTGGCCAGCGGTGGGAGTAGTAGGGGCGGTGAGGCCTCCGCGGCATCACAGCCGGCCACGGGAGGCAGGAGCACACAGCACGACCGACGCTGCTTTGGGCGGCTGGAGCATGAAGACCAGATGTTGAAGAAGCACTACGACCGTTGGATGGACATCGTACGGTCACTGGAGCTAGAGTCGTTCATATTGACTAAGTTGACAAAGCCCTCCGTCCCCGTAAACTTAGTAGGCCCACAAGTCAGCCTCCCACCAAGGTGAGTCCTGATACGTCTCCAACGTATCTATAATTTTTGATTGTTCCATGCTATTATATTACCCCTTTTGGATGTTTATGGGCTTTATTTTACACATTTATATCATTTTTGGGACTAACCTACTAACCAGAGGCCCAACCCGTATTGCTGTTTTTTTGCCTATTTCAATATTTAGAAGAAAAGGAATATCAAACGGAGTCCAAACGGAATGAAACCTTCGGGAGCGTGATTTTTGGAACGAACGTGATCCGGAGAGCTTGGAGTGCAAGTCAAGAAGCTCCCGAGGAGCCCACGAGATAGGGGGTCGTGCCCCCCACCCTATAGGGCGCGCCCCCTGTCTCGTGGGCCCCTTGGGCGTCCACTGACGTACTTCTTCCTGCTATATATACCTACGTACCCCGAAAACATGCAGGAGCACCAGGAAACACTATTTCCACCACCGTAACCTTCTGTATCTGCGAGATCTCATCTTGGAGCCTTCACCGGCACTCTGTCGGAGGGGGAATCAACCACGAAGGGCCTCTACATCAACATCCTTGCCCCTTCGATGAGTTGTGAGTAGTTTACCACAGACCTACGGGTCCATAGTTATTAGCTAGATGGTTTCTTCTCTCTTTTTGGATCTCAATACAATGTTCTCCCCCTCTCTTGTGGAGATCTATTCGATGTAATCTCTTTTTGCGGTATGTTTGTCGAGATCCGATGAATTGTGGGTTTATGATCAGATTTATCTATGGATAATAATTGAACCTTATCTGAATTCTTTTATGTATGATTAAGTTATCTTTGCAAGTCTCTTCGAATTATCAGTTTGGTTTGGCCTACTAGATTGATCTTTCTTGCCATGGGAGAAGTGCTTAGCTTTGGGTTCAATCTTGCGGTGTTCTTACCCAGTGACAGAAAGGGTTGCAAGACATGTATTGTATTGTTGCCATCGAGGATAACAAGATGGGGTTTATATCATATTGCATGAGTTTATCCCTCTACATCATGTCATCTTGCTTAATGCGTTGCGCTGTTCTTATGAACTTAATACTCTAGATGCAGGCAGGAGTCGGTCGATGTGTGGAGTAATAGTAGTAGATGCAGGCAGGAGTCGGTCTACTTGTTATGGGCGTGATGCCTATATACATGATCATGCCTAGATAATCTCATAACTATGCGCTTTTCTATCAATTGCTCGACAGTAATTTGTTCACCCACCGTAATACTTATGCTATCTCGAGAGAAGCCTCTAGTGAAACCTATGGCCCCTGGGTCTATCTTCTTCTCATATTTGCTTTCGATCTACTTTTATTTGCATCTTTACTTTTCGCATCTATATTATAAAATACCAAAAATATATTTATCTTATCATACTATCTCTATCAGATCTCACTTTCGCAAGTGGCCGTGAAGGGATTGACAACCCCTTTATTGCGTTGGTTGCGAGTTCTCAGTTTGTTTGTGTAGGTGCGTGGGACTTTTGAGGAGCCTCCTACTGGATTGATACCTTGGTTCTCAAAACTGAGGGAAATACTTACACTACACTTGCTGCATCACCCTCTCCTCTTCGGGGAAAACCAACGCTAGCTCAAGACGTAGCAAGAAGGATTTCTGGCACCGTTGCCGGGGAGGTCTTTGCTCAAGTCAAGACATACCAAGTACCCATCACAAACTCATCTCCCTCGCATTTACATTATTTTCCATTTGCCTCTCGTTTTCCTCTCCCCCACTTCACCCTTGCCGTTTTATTCGCCCTCTCTTTCCCAATCTCCTCTCTCTTTTCGCTTGCCGTTTTTCTGTTTGCTTGTGTGTTGGATTACTTGCTGCCATGGCGCAAGATAATACCAAATTGTGTGATTTCTCGAATACCAATAATAATGATTTCCTTAGTACTCTGATTGCTCCTATTAATGATGTTGAGTCTTGTGAAATCAATGCTGCTTTGCTGAATGTTGTTATGAAAGATCAATTCGCCGGCCTTCCCAGTGAAGATGCCGCTACTCATCTAAACAATTTTGTTGATTTGTGTGATATGCAAAAGAAGAAAGATACGGATAACAATATTGTCAAATTGAAGTTATTTCCGTTTTCACTTAGAGATCGTGCTAAAGTTTGGTTTTCGTCTTTGCCTAAAAATAGTATTGATTCTTGGAACAAGTGCAATGATGCTTTTATCTCTAAGTATTTTCCTCACGCTAAGATTATCACTCTTAGGAACGATATTATGAATTTTAAACAACTTGATCATGAGCATGTTGCCCAATCTTGGGAAAGAATGAAATTGATGCTTCGCAATTGTCCTACTCATGGTTTGAATTTATGGATGATCATACAAAAATTTTATGCCAGTTTGAACTTTGCTTCTAGAAATCTCTTAGATTCGGCCGCGGGAGGCACCTTTATGGAAATCACGTTAGGAGATGCTACCAAACTTCTTGATAATATTATGGCTAATTATTCTCAATGGCACACCGAAAGATCTTCTAGTAAAAAAGTGCATGCTATAGAAGAAATCAATGTTTTGAGTGGAAAGATGGATGAACTTATGAAGATGTTTGCTACTAAAAATACTCCTCTTGATCCTAATGATATGCCTTTGTCTTCCTTGATTGAGAATAATAATGAATCTATGGATGTGAATTTTGTTGGTAGGAATAGTTATGGAAACAATGCTTATAGAGGAAATTTTAATGCTAGACCGTTCCCTAGTAATTCCTCTAATAATTATGGAAATTCCTACAATAATTCTTATGATAATTTTAATAAGATGCCCTCTGATTTTGAGAATAGTGTGAAAGAATTTATGATTTCTTAAAAGAATTTTAATGCTTTGCTTGAAGAAAAATTGCTCAAAGTTGATGATTTGGCTAGGAACGTTGATAGACTTTCGATTGATGTTGATTCTCTTAAACTTAGACCTTCTACTCCTAAGCATGATATCAATGAGTCTCTCAAAGTAATGAGAATTTCCATTGACGAGTGCAAGGAAAGAACCGCTAGATTGCGTGCTAAAAAATAAAGCTTTATAAAAGTGTGTTCTTCTAGTTTCCGTGAAAATAATGATGAGGACCTTAAAGTTATTAATGCGTCTCCAATTAGATCTATTTTTTGCAATATGAATTTTGATGATTATGGGATGGATGATGAATCAACTTTGCCTAGAAGGCGTCCCAAGAATTCAGAGTCTTTAGATCTTAATGCTAAATTTGGTAAAATTGAGATTGGAGAATCCTCAACTTATAATAATATTGAACCTACTATCTCGGATTTCAAGGAATTTGATTATGATAATTGCTCTTTAAAAGGTTGTATTTCCTTGTTGCAATCTGTTGTTAATTCTCCTCATGCTTATAGTCAAAACAAAGCTTTTACCAAACATATTGTTGATGCCTTGATGCAATCTTATGATGAAAAACTTAATTTGGAAGTTTCTATACCTAGAAAACTTAATGATGAGTGGGAACCTACCATAAAAATTAGAATTAAAGATTATGAGTGTTTTGCTTTGTGTGACTTGGGTGCTAGTGTTTCCATGATTTTGAAAACTTTATGTGATATTCTAGGTTTCCATGATCTTGAAGATTGCTCTTTAAATTTGCACCTTGCGGATTCCACCATTAAAAAGCCTATGGGAAGGATCAATGATGTCCTTATTATTGCAAATAGAAATTTGGTACCCGTAGATTTTATCGTTCTTGATATAGATTGCAATCTTTCTTGCCCTATTGTTCTTGGTAGACCTTTCCTTAGAACGATTGGTGCGATTATTGATATGAAGGAAGGAAACATTAGATTCCAATTTCCCTTAAAGAAAGGCATTGAGAACTTTCCAAGAAAGAAATTAAAATTACCTTATGAATCTATCATGCGTGCTTATGAATTTAGTGCCAAAGATGGCACTACTTAGATCTATCTTCGCTTTTATGCCTAGCTAGGGGCGTTAAACGATAGCACTAGTTGGGAGGCAACCCAATTTTCTTTATGTTTTTTGTTTTTGTTCCTGTTTAGTGTTAAATTTTGTTTTTACTTTCTGTTTAGATGTGTTTTCATGTTTTATTTAGTGTTTGTGCCTAGTAGAACCTATAGGATAACCTACGATGATAGTTGATTTGATTCTGCTGAAAAACAGAAACTTTGTGCTCACGAGAAAAAATTCAATAAATCACATAAAAGAGCTTTTACATTGATTCTCATTGCTGCTGATCAATAATTTTTTTTTCCAGTAATTCCTATTTTGGTAGGATTTTTAGAGTTCCATAAGTTTGCGTTAGTTACATATTGCTACAGACTATTCTGTTTTTGACAGATTCTGTTTTTCGTGTGTTGTTTGCTTATTTCAATGCATCTATGGCTAGTAAATTAGTTTATAAACCATAAGGAAGTTGTAATACAGTAGGTTTAACACCAAAATAAATAAAGAATGAGTTCATGGCAGTACCTTATGTGGTGGTTTTGTTTTCTTTCACTAACGGAGCTTACAAGATTTCCTGTTGAGTTTTGTGTTGTGAAGTTTTCAAGTTTTGGGTAAAGCTTTTATGGACTATGGAATAAAGGGTGGCAAGAGCCTAAGCTTGGGGATGCCCATGGCACCCCAAGATATTCAAGAATAGCCAAAATCCTAAGCTTGGGGATGCCCCAGGAAGGCATCCCCTCTTTCGTCTTTGTTCATTGGTAACTTTACTTGGAGCTATATTTTTATTCGCTACATGATATGTGTTTTGCTTGGAGCGTCGTGTATTATATTAGTCTTTGCTTTTTAGTTTGCCACAATCATCCTTGCTGTACACACCTTTTGGGATAAGCCTATTTGATTAGAATTTGCTAGAATACTCTATGTGCTTCACTTATATCTTTTGAGCTTGATAGTTTTTGCTCTAGTGCTTCACTTATATCTTTTAGAGCACGGTGGTATCTTAAAAAAGAAAGGCCCAAAAAAAGAAAAAAAGAGAAAAAGAAAAAGAAAAATAAAAAGAAAAATAAAAATAAAAATAAATAAATAAATAAATAAAAAGGGCAATGCTACTATCTCCTTTTTTCCACACTTGTGCTTCAAAGTAGCACCTTGTTCTTCATGTAGTGAGTCTCATATATTGTGCTTCAAAGTAGCACCATGTTTTTCATATAGTGAGTCTCATAAGTTGTATTTTTCATACTAGTGGGAATTTTTCATTATAGAACTTGGCTTGTATATTCCTACGATGGGCTTCCTCAAATGCCCTAGGTCTTCGACAACAAGCAAGTTGGATGCACACCCACTAGTTTTCTTTTGTTGAGCATTTATTTATAGCTCTAGTGCATCCGTTGCATGGCAATCCCTACTCCTCATGTTGACACCAATTGATGGGCATCTCCATAGCCCGTTGATTATCCTCGTCAATGTGAGACTTTCTCCGTTTTTGTCTTCTCCACACAATCCCCATCATCATATTCTATTCCACCCATAGTGCTATATACATGGCTCACGCTCATGTATTGCGTGAAGGTTGAAAAAGTTTGAGATTATTTAAGTATGAAACAATTGCTTGGCTTGTCATCGGGGGTATAGAAGTTGGGAACATCTTTGTGTGACAAAAATGAAGCATAGCCTAACTATATGATTTTGTAGGGATGAACTTTCTTTTGCCATGTTATTTTGAGAAGACATGATTACTTTGATTAGTATGCTTGAAGTGTTACTATTTCTTTTATCAATATGAACTTTTATTTTGTATTCATTTGGATCTGAACATTCATGCCATGTTAAAGAAAATTACATTTTGAATTATGCTAGGTAGCATTCCACATAAAAAATTCTCTTTTTATCATTTACCTACTCGAGGACGAGCAGGAATTAAGCTTGGGGATGCTTGATACGTCTCCGACGTATCTATAATTTTTTATTGTTCCATGATATTATATTACCGCTTTTGGGTGTTTATGGGCTTTATTTTACACATTTATATCATTTTTGGGACTAACCTACTAACCGGAGGCCCAGCTAGTATTGCTATTTTTTTGCCTATTTCAGTATTTCGAAGAAAAGGAATATCAAACGGAGTCCAAACGGAATGAAACCTTCGGGAGCGTGATTTTTGGAACGAACCTGATCCGGAGAGCTTGGAGTGCAAGTCAAGAAGCTCCCGAGGACCCCACGGGATAGGGCCCCCCTGTAGGGAACGCCCCCTGTCTTGTGGGCCCCTCGGGCGTCCACCGACGTACTTCTTCCTCCTATATATACCTACGTACCCCGAAAACATCCAGGAGCACCACGAAACACAATTTCCACCACCGTAACCTTCTGTATCCGCGAGATCTCATCTTGGAACCTTTGCCGGCACTCTGCCGGAGGTGGAATCGACCACGGAGGGCCTCTACATCAACATCCTTGCCCCTCCGATGAGTTGTGAGTAGTTTACCACAGACCTACGGGTCCATAGTTATTAGCTAGATGGCTTCTTCTCTCTTTTTGGATCTCAATACAATGTTCTCCCCCTCTCTTGTGGAGATCTATTCGATGTAATCTCTTTTTGCGGTGTGTTTGTCGAGATCCGATGAATTGTGGGTTTATGATCAGATTTATCTATGGATAATAATTGAATCTTCTCTGAATTCTTTTATGTATGATTGAGTTATCTTTGCAAGTCTCTTCGAATTATCAGTTTGGTTTGGCCTTCTAGATTGATCTTTCTTGCCATGGGAGAAGTGCTTAGCTTTGGGTTCAATCTTGCGGTGTTCTTACCCAGTGACATAAAGGGTTGCAAGACACGTATTGTATTGTTGCCATCGGGGATAACAAGATGGGGTTTATATCATATTGCATGAGTTTATCCCTCTACATCATGTCATCTTGCTTAATGCGTTGCTCTGTTCTTATGAACTTAATACTCTAGATGCAGGCAGGAGTCGGTCGATGTGTGGAGTAATAGTAGTAGATGCAGGCAGGAGTCGGTCTACTTGTTATGGACGTGATGCCTATATACATGATCACGCCTAGATAATCTCATAGCTATGCACTTTTCTATCAATTGCTCGACAGTAATTTGTTCACCCACCGTAATACTTATGCTATCTGGAGAGAAGCCTCTAGTGAAACCTATGGCCCCTGGGTCTATCTCTTATCATATTTGCTTTCAATCTACTTTTATTTGCATATTTACTTTTCGCATCTATATTTTAAAATACCAAAAATATATTTATCTTATCATACTATCTCTATCAGATCTCACTTTCGCAAGTGGCCGTGAAGGGATTGACAACCCCTTTATTGCGTTGGATGCGAGTTCTCAGTTTGTTTGTGTAGGTGCGTGGGACTTTTGAGGAGCCTCCTACTAGATTGATAACTTGGTTCTCAAAACCGAGGGAAATACTTACGCTACACTTGCTGCATCACCCTCTCCTCTTCGGGGAAAACCAACGCTAGTTCAAGACGTAGCAAGTCCCAGCTAGCAGGGGGAGTATTCATTTTTTTGTGCGTATTAAGGAGGCATTTTCGGTGGGTTCGAGCTAACAGCGGGGGGAACGTTTTTTCGCGAAATACAGAGACCCTTCTGGTGGGTCCCAGCTATCAGGTGGAGGAATCATTATTTTGCACGTAATACAGAGGCATTTTCTGTTGTGGGCCCCTACTGTCAGCCTCTTCCGATGGCTGTTTTTTGTTGACCATGTTGACTTTGCTGCGCCGAGAGCACAAACGTGATGGACGAGGGCGGGGCCTAGGAAGAGAACCACACGGAGCCGGCGAAGCAACCGCAGCGGATGCCCACGCTGAGGGGAGAACAAGCGCTGACTGGTCGGCTGCAGGGTGAGGCTGTCATCGCCGGAAAATAATGGGATGTGTGGGTGGTTAGAGGGATGGCCTGGCGGCAGCACAGCCAGCCACGGGAGGAGGGAGCAGGCAGTCCCTCCGGCGCTGGTTTGGGCGGCTGGAGCAGGAAGATCAGAGATTGAAGAAGCACGGCGGCCGTTGGATGGACATCCAACAGTCATTGTTGTGTGTTGACTAAGTTGACAAAGCCTTGCGTACGCGTCAAAAAAAAATTCAGGACAACTTTATCGTCAACCTAGTAGGCCTAGAAGTTAGCCTCCAAATCTGTGAAAAACAGCATACATCCCATTAGCCATTATTTTCAATAATTTATAGCCCATTTGCTAATTCTTAAGGATATTTGAAGCCCATATTATTTTTATTAGCATTACAGACCATATATTCTAGGCACTGCTAAAAAATTCAACGAAATTTTGCATATTTCGCTGGGGTCCGAACTCTTTTAATCACGAAATTTCGAGTCACGTTAAAAATAGTTTTCAAAAAATTCTATAAAAATAAAATTCAAAAAACAATTCTCCGCACAAAAATGAATGAAATTTAGAATCTTAACTAGCAAGATGCCCGTTCGTTGCATGGAACATGAAGATGCATTTGTATGAGTAGTTTATCTTGTGGGTGAAAAGATGATATTTTAATGTAATTGGCAGTTGGCTTTGGTTTTTGTAAGAGTAGAGAGTAGAGAAATCCTAAAAAAATGATATTTTAATGCAATTGCCGGTTGACTTTGGTTTAAAAATTTACAGCCCATTTCTTACAACTTATAGCCCGTTTTCTGGGGAAGCCCATTTCTTATCCCTCCTCGTCTTGAAAGATTTGCATCCCAGCAGGGCTGAGAAAAGCAAGTAGGCCTCGGTTTTGGTATTCTCCAAAAAAAGAACTGGGCTAGCCAATTTCAGAAAAAAAATATCAACTGGGCTCGTCATGTGCTTAATAAATATCAACCGCGCAGTTGAGCTCCGTCTCTGAAACTGAAAACAACTGGGCGAGCTGCTGGGTCCCTGGTATTATCCGCTCGTTGTGTAATTTTCTCGTTTATTGACTACATTGACAATGGCGTGGAACCTAGTTGTCAAACAATTAGGAGGAAGTATTGTTTTGGCTTGTAATAACGAGGCACCTGCTTGCGAAATGCAATGACCCTGGTGGGTCCCTACTGTCAGCCTCTCCACGTACAGTCATCTCCTGATTCCTCTTGGTTGTTGACCATGTTGACAACACCAGACGGCGGCGAGCATAGCGAGCTAACCAAGGCGGAGAACTACGGGAAGGCCTCGGACGGGAACGAACAACAGCCATGGAAGATGCGGTAGTGTAGTGGCAGGTGGAGGGGAGTACGAGGGCAACAACATGCAAGTCAAGCATACAAATGGTACAAAAAGCCCAAGGATTAATTGTTCATCAAAGTTTTAGACAGAACCCAAATTGAACATGACGGTAACATCTAACCCAACCACTCTTTTTTGCAGTCACAAACAAATGGATCGGTCTGATCCATAAAATCAACATCCTGTGCAAAAAAAATTATTTTAGGATGTCTACAACTTGTTGTAAATAGAAGCCGAGCACGTTTAGAAGCCCATTTGTCCACCTGAAACTTAGTTTTTTTGCTATTCAACATGTTCGTCCGTGAGAAATCTCTTGCTGTAAAAATTAAGCCTCATGGACAATAGTAACCTCGCATTCAACAGGAAGAATGTGACAAAGCTTCTGTTTGCCTGGTTGGATGCATATCGTCCCATCGTTATTGTCCTCAAACGAATGTCATGAGAACTGAGAAAATCCTTGTGCTTATTACGCTAATGATTGGTTATATGTTTTTCTCCATGTGGTTCTGCCTAAGTAGACATGAAGATTGAAAACAGTTAAGGTCTAAAAAAGAGTATGTCGAAAGAACGACAGCTGAACAGTTAATTCTAGTACAATATATACGGGCTTTCAATGTGCATGAAATCATCACCTCTATGTATAAATTCTCCAGAGATCGAAAGCATCGAAGCAAGCTAATGATTATGTCCAGATCAAAACTATACATTCTAAGATATATGATCTTGACAGAATCCAGCAGCACTGATAGGCTATCAATGGATGAACTCTTCATTGAGCATATACCATAATATTAGTACCCAAAGTGTACTCCAAGATGATATAAAACTTATGCGCACAAATGAAAAATGAAGCATATGATTACAAATGTGTAGATGATAATATACGGTACCTGAAAAGGTGAGGAGCCAAACACCAACTCCTTGTGATTATTAAACGGGTCACAAATTACACCCAAGGTCTCCAGTTTGGGCATAGAGACGACATTTATTTCTGAAGGTGTATAACAATTATCAAGGAGCAACCTTTCAAGTGAAGGGGCGTCTTCGATGATGAGCTGTTGTCCTTCAAAACAAATTCCAATGCTTTTAAGGTGAGGCGACTTTATTTGCAGATAACTGATACCGATTTCTATTCCCAAAACAATCAGCAAGCGCTCCAGGGCAGGGCAACTGGAGTGGGTGATGCTGTGCAGCCTCCGACAGATAAACCACCACAAGTGAAAGTTTTTTTAGCAATGGGAGTCGAAGCATTTGTACCAGATCGTCTGGTAGATGGCACCGGGCGAAGGTGGCGGTGTGGAGAGAGGAGGAAAACCGCGAGATGGACAACGGTGGTGTGGGCACGAATTCTTGGTATGTTCGGGGTATAAAACTTTCGTGGTAATGGTAGAACTCAAACTACTGGAGTTTTCCGAATTCAGGGGATGTCAGCCAAGCATCCACCTTGCCGGGTATGGACAGTAGGTAGCTTGTTGGGATGCAGAGGCATTGAACGGGGCCCTGCTGGTGAGAAGAGATGATGGCTCTGATGAGATCAAATTCAGGAAGTACAGATATCTGACGACAGTCGAGATTGAGGGGCGCGGTGCACCATAGAGGGTGCCGCCGAGTTGAGAGGACTTGTGTGCGGTAGCAATCCTTGGTGGGGAGAAGCGAGATGATCTCCTCAAGGATGACGTCCGGGAGATCACTGATGCGGTCCACCGGAGATTCTACCGGTTCCTCAGATCCGGGTAGGGGGGCTCGCCGCTTCTCCCCGCGCTACTGGGTGCGGGATCTAAAACCGGCGTCGCCGCTGGCAGGAGCCTCATCTTCTTGGCGCCGGGGCCAGTCGACTCCATTTTCCTTGTGGGCGTCGCGCCAAGCTCATGGGTTTGAGCAGAGTAACCAGAGACGAGCCTAGTGGCAGTGCGAGTGGGAAAGAAGGAGGGCTGGGGATTTCTGTAGGAGTGGAAGAAGAGGAGTAGACGTTTCCTGTACGAGCGAGGAAGAAGGTGAGCGGGGTTTTCTGGACGAGTGAGGAAGATTGGGGAGCGGGGGGAATTCGGTGGGGAGACGGAAGAGGGAGAGCGAGTTGTTCGTGTTTATAAGGCTCGCTGCACTAACTACTCGCTTTTTCCCAAGAACCGCTCTCTTCTTTTGCGTTGCTGCATGACTGGCCATGCATGCAGGATGCATGTGCCCGTCGGCCACTGCATGCGCCTGGTTTGTTACTAGGCCTATTTAATAGGGTGGTTATGGAGTAAATTAAGGAGATTTATTTTCTCTGTGTGCATCCACCAAATTAGAGGATGCGGTACTGGATGCACACACTCACATTAAACTAACATTCAGAAGAACAAAAGTTCAGCATGTCTATGCATCTCAATGATTCACCATACTATAACCAATATACAAAACTGTGAGAAGGTGTGGAAATAAAGAAAATCGGTCGATGCTTCTCTGAGCAAAGGGCCTCCCTGCGCACGCATTAATTTCCTGGGCATGCTTTTTCTTCTCAATGTTGCGAGCACTTTGAGCATGTTGGCAACTCCATAGCTAGCTAGCTGCCTCATCTTGAAATTGATGCTGACACATTTGCAGCAAACACATGAGGCAATAGAGATGACTCAGCATGGGTCCATATTGTGCAGTTCCCCTGATATCATATTCATTGTCCCGAATCTGAAAAGATAGGAAAACAGTAGCTATACTTAAACGGTGTTGCAAAATAGTAGCACATATCAATAGCTCGGCATGACAAAACATGAACATCTGGACGAAGGGGATACTGACCTGCCTGAGGAAGATTACATATAATTTCATAAGTCCTTGGTTGATTTCCACCTTCGGCTGCACTGCTTGTTTGCTCCTCCACACATGACAGGATCGTTCCGCACTGTATTCAGCAAGTCAACATACGAATAAGCTAATTTCATCTTGTGATGGTCATTGTACCTAGTTACGAATGTAGGAATACCTGGAGCACCATGAGGTTAGCTGACAATAGGTAGATGCAGCCATATAAATTTTGTGCGGTGCTACCAAAATTGAGGTGTGTATCCCTTCCCGTTATGAGAATTCTTCTTGAAGTTGGTAGAATGTGACGGCTTGTTCTTTGCATCAAACTTGCCTTTCCCCTGAGATTTGTTCTTGTTGTTTTGGGTTTGGTTGGGCTGGAAGTTCTTCTCGTGTACCATGTGGGCACTAGAAGCTCCCTCGGCGACCTGAGCACATGTGTCTTTTGCTCTCGCCTTCTCCTCAAAATCAAGAGTGCTAATGAGATCCAAAACAGAAAACTCATGTCTCTTGTTTCTCAAAGAAGTAGCAAAATCATTCCACGAAGGTGGAAGCTTGGCAATGATGGTCCCAGCAACAAATTTGTCCAGCAACACACACTTAAAGTACTCAAGTTCCTTAGAGAGTGACTGTATCTCATGAGTCTGCTGAACAACAGAGCACTCATCAGTCATCTTGTAGTCACAGAATTGCTCCATGACGTACAACTCGTTGCCAGCGCCCGAGGGCCCAAACGTGGCCTCGAGCACAGCCCACATGTCTTTGCCGCTGTCAAACAACATATACGAATCCACAATGGGATCGTCAAGAACACTCAGCAGGGCGGCTTTGAAGAGGGTATCCATGTTCTGAAAAGCTTCCTGCTGTGTAGGATTAAGATCGCCCTCAGGCTTACCCTTAGTGGCGTCATAGCAATACATGATCTGAAACCAATATACTGATCTTGTGCACCACCTTTTATATTGCACCCCCTTAAAAGTAGGCGGCTTCAAAAGCGCAGCAAAACCAGTCAGAGTAAATTGCCTGTGATCAGATTTTTGGATTGGATTGTTGAATATATGAGCAATTTAGTATGATATTTAATCCAAATCAGCAGTAAATAGATCATGACGACAATTGCAAACATCAAAGTAATGACACGGACTAAACCAGGAGGACAGAATCACATACTGTACAGCGGGAGTAGAACCGATGTGGTTGATGTTGTCACTCATGTTGTTGATGAAGAGGTTACCGAGGTCGGGGAAGAAGGTTGTCGTTGAGGAAGTCGTCGCTGGCAGCAGTCACAGGAGTGTGCTCCCCAAAAACCTGATCACCCATCTCCCGTACAGGATCACGAAAGGCGGGGTTCGAAGGACTGCTGTCCCTTCTCGCGGTGCACGCCGGAAGGAGGGCCGGAGAAGAATTGCGTGGCGGTGCTAAGATCTGGAACGGTGCGAAACCATATGATACAACGGCGGCTAGGGTAGAGCATGTCAGGTCGGAGTATAATAGTAGGCCTTTGGCCCCCAAACCCCACGTCCAAGTCAATAATAGCTCAAAAAAAGGCAATAATAGCCCCACCAAGGTTTGTCTCAAAAAAACAGAGTAATTAAGGCGTCTGTTAGTTCCTTTAGTATAAATACAATATCATTAATAATGGCCCCACCGTTTGTCTCACAAAGTAGAGTATGTTGGAGTACAACCGGCTACATGTTTACAATCCGCTTCTCTTCTCTCTCCTCTTCTCTCTCCTTCAGCTAATAACAAATACTATATTTAAATCCTTATAGCCTGCTTATGTCATCTAATTATAGTACTTGCTCTAAAAGTTACTATCCACTGTGTAGTCTGAAATGCCGGGCGTGCAGCGGGCGGTGCCCTCGGTCGGCGCGCCGCTTCAATGGCGGAAGCAGTGAGTGGTCGCGTCGGCCTTACTTGCCATCAATGTGGAGCGGCGGGCTCAGCTGGCGCCGGGCGGGAAGCGCGCGCGGGAGGGGGGAGGGGTTTTTGTTGGGCCAAGAAGGTGAGAAGCCAACTTGGGATCGGTCCGGACGGGGAAATATCATGTGCTCCCATACTCTGCATATGACACTAGTCTATGTTACTACTCCCTCCTTTCCGATTTATAGAGATGTTTAGAGTAACATAGTAATATGTTATAGTACAAGTTACTCCCCACTATGACCAGCCTTGGCCTCTCCCAGTGCTCCACCATGTATAGCTGCTAAGCCTGCCACGTAGGCATAAAATATGATGTGGCACCAATAAACTAAGCACCTATGCATTGAACACTTGAGTTACTAAGCCATTTAATGCACTTAGCACCTCATCTAAAGAGCATTAATAGTATAGCCAGCTGCTGGCTATAAGCCTACAGCCCATCTTATAGTCAACATGTACAAAGTGCCTAGGAGCACGTGCTAGAGCTGGCTCTGCACGAAGAGCCCGCTTACCTTCTCTCTCCTCTTCTCTTTCCTCCAACTAAGGTTAGTCGTAATGGTAGTATCATGCATGCCAGCTAGGCAATTTTGACGAGGTGTCATAGCATTAAATGAAGAAATAAAGAGTGGAGTATCATATCATGATACCGTATCATAATAAATGCTATGCTACTTTGTGTCATGCATGACAATAAATAGAGTACTACATGATACTACTATATGATACTATGCATTACGGAGGTAGTATCATACACTAGTATCATATGCATGATACTAGTACACCCTCTATCCGGGTTTATTAGGCCTCTCAGCATCACAAGCATGTCCCTTTTTACAAGGCCTCATTTTGGAAAGGTGCATGCATGCAACCATTTCATTAGTTGCATTGAAAGTCATTGTTGTTGGTGCCATGGCTGGGAAATTAATACACTTCATGCATGTTTTTTCATTGGATGCATGCATGTGAGAGAGTGCATTGGGAGTGAAATGGAATAATTAATGTGCGCAAATTACTATATGTCTTGGTCTAAGAGAAGTTGTCTTTAGGCCTAATAAACCCGGACGGAGGGTATGATACTCCCCATTACAACCAGCCTAAGCAGAAATATACTACTGTTTATTCCTTATAGCCCGCTGACTCAGCTCTATTGTACTTGCTCTAAGCACATCTAAGCACTTGCTAGCACCCCCTTGACCGTGGACCTTGACGGTGTACGTCACCTTGTGTCTCATAATTTTCCTCGTCATCATCTGAGTCCTAGAAGATCTCACCCACATCATCATTAGCATGCAGCCGCCTTGATAGACAACATGCGCAGAAGGAGTAGAGGCGACTGGGGACGCACCACCACCACGTCATGGGCACTCCGTATGTGCTCGTGTGCGTGCAGCGTGCGTGTTTTTCCATCGGTGCTAGCTCTAAGGCCGAGGCTGCGGTCGTCTTCATCTCCGACTAGTAGTTGAGCAACGACGGCAAAGAGGTGTTGCAAGAGACGCGTATGCGCCGTTGCGTGCGAGCTTCGACGTAGCACGACGAAACGGACGTCGCCACGGATGGCGCATGCCTCCATGCAGCCGAGTGTGTGCGCATGCATGTGTTATTCACGTGCATTCTGCGGCCGAGCGTTTGTGCATGCACGTCTTGTGTACGTGCGTTGTGTGCTCCATGATGTGCGCGTATGTGCATGAGTTGGATCGGATGGAGTTAGTGTGTTGTCTTCTGTACATATTTTAGAGTGTAGATTCACTCATTTTGTTTCGTATGTAGTCCCTTATTGAAATATCTAAAAAGACTTATATTTGGGAACGGAGCGAGTATAAAACATCTTCAACTTAGCATCCTGATGTACCGTTTCTAGTGGTTAGCGAAAAGTTCATGTTCTTTTAGTTGTTTATAGGTGGGCAAGCGGCAAAAAACAGGGGAAACGCGCAAGGTTCCTTGCAGACGCTCCACCGCGAGGTTCCTTGCTCCTCCTCGGTCGTCGGGAATCTATGCTCTTCAACTCTTTCCTTTTACGTGAGCTTTGTTCATCCTTTTCCCAACACGCGAGAGATCTAGCATCAAGGTGCACGTGTCATGCAAGAAAATGGAGATAATCAGATAAGAAGTGCGTAAGTGAGTCGT